>NW_007255876.1:607695-618395 GCF_000164805.1 Carlito syrichta | reverse complement strand
CCCAGACTGGAGTGCAGTGGCACGCTCCCGGCCACTGCAGTGTCAACCTGCTGGGCTCCGGCAATCCTTCTGCCTCAGTCTTCCAAATAGCTGGAACTACAGGTGTGCGCTACCACGCCCAGATAATTTTTTATTTATTTGTAGAGATGAGGTCTCGCCAAGTTGCCCAGGCGGGTCTTGAACCTGCGGGCTCAGGCAATCCACTCACCTCAGCCTCCCAAAGTGGGGGATTACAGGCTGATCCACCGAGCCCGGTTTAGGAGAAAATCTTAATGAGCTCAGATCTGGCAAAGATTTCATAACTGGGACACAAAAAGCATAAATTAGAAAACAAATTGATAAAATGGACCTAATCAAAAGTTTAAACTTTCTTTTCAAAAGAGAATGTTAGGAAATGTCACAGCCTGAGGAAAAAAATTTGTAAAATATACATCATAAAGGACTTGAATCTAGAATACATGAAGAACTATTATAATTCAAGTATGAGATGAACAGCTCAGTAAAAAAAAAAACAAGGCTGGGCTTGGTGGCTCAGCACTTTGGGAAGCAAATGAATTGCCTGAGGCCACGGGTTCAGACCAGCCTGGGCAACTTGGCAAGACCTTATCTCTGCAATAAAATAACAAAAAAATTAGCCCGGCATGGTAGTGCATGCTTGTAGTTCCGGCTACTTGGAGGGCTGAGGCAGAAGGATTGCTGGAGTTCAGCAGGTCGATGCTGGGGTGGCCGTGAATGTGCCACTGCACTCCAGCTTGGGTGATGGGGTGAAACTCCCAACACACACACACACACACACACACACACACACACACACACACACACAAAATCATACCAAGCGTTAGAGAATATATGGAAGAATACTATGGTGGGAATATATGACAACCACTTTGAAAAATAAACTCACTATATTACTTGGCCACTCCGTAGCGAGGCATTTAACTGAAGAGAAAGAAAAACATATATTCACACATAAATTGTACCTGAATATTTGTAGCATTTGTAAATGGAACACAGAAACCTAAATTATAAAGAATTGATAAAATGGACCTAATCAAAATGTAATAGCCAAAAACTGGAAGCAACTAAAATGCCCAAGAATAGGAGAATAACTTTAAAAATTGTTATCTATCTGTACACAAAATCTTCTCAGCAATAAAAGTGAATGAACATGGATACAGCTATGGGCAAAATTCAAAATAATTATTCTGAATGAAAGAAATCAGATTCTCCACCTTCAAAAATAGAATATACTGATGATTTTATTTACATAAAATTCTAGAAAAATACCTGTACAAACTAACCTACAGTGACAGAAGGCAGACTTGTGACTGAATGGAGATAAGATGGAGAGGCAAAGGATTCCACACATGCACAGGAATCTTTTGGAGGGGCTCTCTATTTGGTGGTGGTGATGAGGGTTTCACAGTTTACATGTGTCAAAACTCATCAAATTGTATACTTATGCATGTGCAGTTACTGCATGGTAGTTATATGTCAATAAAGCTGTGGGGGGAGAAATATAAATGGAGATATCAAGTGAGTATTTGAATATACAATTATGAACTTCAGCGCAGAGGTATGGGATGGACATACACATTTGAGTGGCAAGGATATGAATGATATCTGACGTTACAAGCCTGGTAAGATCAACAAGGGACAGGGCAAAGAAGGAAAGAAATCCGTGCCCTGGGGCATTCCAATATTAAGAAACTGGGAAGATGAGTAGAAAACTGCAAAGGAAACAAAGAGTTGACAATGAGATAGGAAGAAAACCAGGGGGCATTGAAACTGACAGGCAAATGAAAGAAGTAGTTCAAGAAGAAAGGAGCAACTATCAAATAATACTGATAGGTCAGTGCCTTCTGAACTTAACATGACCAAGAAATGAAGGTGCATCACCAATACAATCAGAGATAATTTCTGTTTATTTACAGAATGACAAGATGTGGAATAAAACACTAGTGGCAGTACAATATAATGGAAGAAGCTCACAGAAGCTTTAGGTAAGACTAGTTAAACACATTCAACCATTTAGAAGCCAAGCTACTGTGGGCAAGTAGCCTAAATACATGAAGTCCCAGTTTCCTTATTTATAAACTGGGGACAATATCTTCATATGGAGATTTCTATGAGGATTAAAAGTAAGTAAAGTATCTAGCAAATAAATCTTGGTAAGTAATGTATCCAATAAATAGCAGCATCATCACCACCACGACCATCATCTCTAAAAAAGAGTTCTCAGATTTGGCACTACTGACACTTCAGACCAGGAGGTCTTTGTTAAGGGAGGTTCCCTGGGCACCCCGGGTTTGCCCCCTGATGCAGTAGCACTTTTCGACTTTTCCTCAGTGTAACAGCCAAAAATGTCTCCAGACATTGCCAAGTGTCCTTGGGGTAGGGGAAGGGGAGTAAATTGATCTCAGTTGAGAAAAACGGTCCTAAGATTTACAAGATAAGCTACATATATTTACCAAGTTTCAAATTATATTGCACATAACAATTTTCCTTTGATGACTCATAAAAAGTTTCTGATTCTTATAAAGAAGCCACTAATGAGTTATTACAAATCAAGATGTAAAAGATGTAAAAAAAGTATATCCTATGATATTACAGAAACTTGTTTGTCTGTAAACAAGTATTGATATTTTTAGCTCATATATTTATCTGTTTCTCATAAAAGTTATATGCAATCTACCAAAATAAGTAACTGAGTTTATGATTATCTGGACTCTAAATATATAAAAATAAAATCACTTAATTTTCTTTTAACAGTAGTAAACTATTAATTTTTGTCCTTTAAACAAAAGAAGCAGTCACTATTTCCTATTCAAGGAAAAAAATAGAGAAGGGAATAAAAGAATGAAAAACAAAACAAAACTACACTTGGAAGCTATCATCATGTTCCTAAGTGATCAGAGATATACCAAGGCTGTTAAGTTAATGTGGTAGAGGTTTAATGCTACAAAGACCTAATATTAATCATAAGGAATAAGGAAGCTAACACTCAAACATAACTAGCGTGGATTCAAAAGATACTCTGCTACAGATCTGCTTACAGCATTTTCTGTTTTTCCTTTGGGAGTTGATAAAATTCTGTATTCTATTATTTTTACACCTGAAAGTAAAATCTTGCTTTGATAACTTGTGATTTCCAAAGCTCAAAGGTGAATTTACAAGTGGTCTTAGAAAAAAAACTGGTACCAAGTAAGTAGCAAGAAATGCACACCCATCTCATTTTATTTGCAAGTTGATGTGATGATGGAAAAGGGAGACTGTGAAGAAAACTAAGAAGATAAGGGAATTTGGGAGCTGAGTAAATCTTTTGAAAATGTCCCTCTTTAGAATCAGCTATGAAGAGGAGCTCTGAGTCCCACTGTGGTAAATGCCATGTATCCAATACAATCTCACAAGATTTGATGGGCTAATAAGCATTTATTTTTTATTGCACCCAGAACTCTAACAAACCATGGTTATGTGAGAGATAGTACAGAAACAAATACCTAGCCAAATTCTAGTAAAATTGTACAGATACAAAAACAAATTTTAAAAATTGCACAAGAAGGGCCCATGGGGAACATGTGTCAAGTAAATTACTCTCCAAATACCCGAGAAATTTATGTTCAAAAGACATGTAACGCATTCTCTCTCTTGAATTTGCTTCCGTCTAGAAATTAAGAGGATATGTGTATGTTAATCTAATCATGGATGCTTTCCAGACCTATTTCTATTTGCATATAGTCATATTTGTTGAATGAGATAACATTAGTGTATGTAATTAATAAATGAATAAATAATAAATCAACTGTGTTTTGAAAGATAATTTGCAGTATAACTGTTCTTATCTCAGCGGTGTGAGTATAGTAGAGAAAGTAAACTCAACTGTAGAGACAAGACAGTGTGTGAAAGCAGGCTGATGAAAGGAGGATGGGGAGACATGCCCTGTCCAAGGAAAGCAGCTCACAGCCACACAGAAACACAGGCCCAGGTATTATCAATCTTCAGAGTTTTTGTTATTTATTTACCTATTTATTTATTTGAGTTGGAGCCTCACACTGTTGTCTAGGCTGGAGTGCAGTGGCGTGCTCACGGTCACATCCACCTGCTGGGTTCCAGCGATCCTTCTGCCTCAGCCTTTTAAGTAGCTGGAACCACAGGTGCATATCACCATGCCCACCTAATTTTATTTTATTTATAGTAGAGACAGAGACTTGTCAAGTTGCCCAGGCTGGTCTTGAACCCCTGGGCTCAGGCAATACTCTTGCCTCTGCCCCCCAAAGTGTTGGGATGATAGGAGTGAGCCACTGCACCAGGCTAATCTTCAGAGTTTTTAAAAAATGCAAGTCTGAAATACAAAAATTGTTGTAAAGCGCCCTATTTATAATACTGGCAGTGTAATCTAAGTGGGTTAAGCAATCTTGCTTACAAGATAGACAATGCCTTTATGCCAAAAGTTTAGGACATCTAGAGAAAAGTTCAAAAGCTCAGTTATTGACATTTTGGAACAATAGTAAAAATTGCAAGCTAATCTAAAAAGAAAAGGGGGAAAAAAAAGATTTGATGGACTCTTTCTATGAAGCACTGTGTAAAATGCTGAAATATTTTTATGCATCTAAACATAACAAACCAATGGGTTTAAGCCTTAGTATATTTGAAAATGCAGGATAGTGTGGCATGTTAACAGATATCTGATGAAAGCAAGCACCTATGGACAAATACATTTGGATTAAACAAAGGTGACCAGGCCTCATTACAGGCTTCTCAGTAATTACTATACTAATGTAAATTCTGTGAAGCTTCAGAGAGGAACACAGTAAGTTTGTTAACTACAGACTCTTTTAACACAGAGCACTCTCTGGAACTTCTGTGCTACACTTTAAGGAATGCAGATCTAATACCATGAAAAGTTTAATTCGCTGATGCATTGAGCTCAAGTGAATAACTCAGCAAGAAGTAGAGTTAATAGTTTTGATTTATTCTGTAGCTATACACTGTATGAAATATTGTAGTTTTATCAGTATAATTAAGATCTGATTTGGTTTTGAACTGAATTGGTAAAATATGGTCCTGTTCCAATGATCAATGGTTACTTCTGGTTTCACACTGGTAATTTTACTAACTCCACTTCTCCATTTCTTTTAAGTTATAGTCACAAGATAGCACTTCTGAGAGTTCTGGGTATAATAAAAAAATATAGGCTCATTAGCCCATCAAATTAAATTTTGAGTCCCCCAAAATTAGCTAGGCAATTAAGGTGATACAGAAAGCTTTTATTGTAGCAATAAATTAGAGCTTTAACTACTATAAACTACTATCTTAATTATATCTAAAAGGTAAACTAAAACTACAAACATGAGAAATTATGTCTATCATACACATAAACAAAAGTATGAGATAAGTAAACCATCTTGGTTCATCTAGTATACTTAGATTATAACCCCTAGAGCTAAGTTTATTTTTCACATCCTATAGTTTATATACTGTGTTCTGTACTTACAAGGTGTAAAGTAAATGACCATTTGCTGTAAGATAAATGAAATGGGAGAAAAAATAAATGGCCCCTTGTTACCATAGTAAAAATAAACCTAAGACAGGTATGTAAAATGAAAAACTGACTTTTTAAAGTCCTTATAAAGATGCTCCTCAACTTACAACATGGTTATGTCCTAATAAACCCATCATAAACTGAAAATATCATTACACTGAAAATGCATTTAATACTTCTAAACTACTGAACATTATAGCTTAGCCAAACCTATCTTAACTGTGTTCAGGATACTTATATTAGCCTACAGTTGGGCATAATCAATTAACACAAAGCCTATTTTATAATAAAGTATCGACAATCTCATGAAATTTTTGAATACTGTACTGAAAGTGAAAAACAGGGCTGGGTGCAGTGGCTCACATCTGTAATCCCAACACTTTGGGGGTGGAAGCAAAAGGATTGCCTGAGCCCAGGGGTTCGAGAACAGCTTGAGCAACTTGGCGAGACCTCATCTCTACAATAAATCAAAAAAATTAGCAGGGTGTGGTGGTGCATGTATGTGGTTACTTGAAAGGCTGAGGTGGAAGGATCTCCTGAGCCCAGCAGATCAACACTGGGGTGGCTGTGAGTGTGCTACTGCACTCCAGCCTGGGTGACTGAGTAAGACTCCAAAAAAAAAAAATTGTAAGTCAAACTATCTTAAGTCAGGGACTGTCTCTATACCTCTGGACACTTTTCAGTCCTATTTATATGACTGGCTTTTGAAAAAACATGTATAGACACATTTATTCATAAAATGTATTTAAAGTTATAATTTTTCCAGTGGTGTAAACAATATTTTAAAAATTTCTATACCTCCTCTTTGTAATTCACTCCAAGTCAAGTTCACCACCTCAAGAATAAAAACGCTTAAAGAAAGAAGCTAGTCTAATAAAAATAGTCCTAAACCAGAATGAAGAAATATCACATAATCTTCTTTTATATTGATGGTCAATTAAACAGATACATTTATACTTTTTAATATTTACCTAAATTTTCTATAAACTAGTTATGTGAAATACACGATTTAATAAAGATTTTAGTCAGAAAAATAAAGCAAAATTGGTCACAATTTATTCAATCATAAATCTATGAAGCACTAGAAAAAAGAAAGAAAAAAGTTTATTAAAAATTACTGTTCTACCTACTGGATGATACCATATAAGTTATATAATCTCTGGGCTTACAATTTCTCATCTTTAGAAATGAGAAAAATACCACCGATCTCACAGGCTGTTATGAGCATTAAGTAAGATAAAAAACATGAAAGAACTCTTTAAATTTTAAAACTCTAGAAAAATATGATAATAATAGAAACCACAACTACTGACCTTTACCACCCAATAAAATAACAGCTTGATAAAGTCAAGGAACAAGGTTCTAGTATTTTCTGATTTCAGACAAAAGGTTCAAATGTCACAAAAGGTAAAGCTTTAATATATGAGTATCTTAATAAGTTAGTTTCTTTGTTAGTTTTTTGTTATGTATAGGCAACTTCGTTATGTACTATTTAAGAACTTGTTTAGATAAGAATATTCCCTTCCTCATTTAAAAAAATTAAGCATCTCAGGAAAATTGGTAAAACAAGACAAAACAAACTTGGTTACTTTAATGATGAGAAAAAGGAATATCAATGTTAAAAGTAAATGGCATTTAAAACAGATCATAAGAGAGAAGAAAATATTAGTGAGTTATCTGAATTAATGTAAAAAAATGTGAGTAACTAAAACGATGCTTTCCATGCATTAATTTAAAGGGACAATATCAATATATAAATATTATCTGAACTGGAATACTATATATTATTTTTATGTATTTTTTAGAGACAAGGTCTATGTTGTCCACCCTGGAGTGCAGTGGCTTTTCACAGGCACCATCATAGTGTACTGCAGGCTTGAACTCCTTGGCTCAAGAGATCCTCCTACCTCAGCCTTCTAAGTCCCTGGGACTACAGGTGTGTGCCACCATACCCGATATTATTTTTAAATAAACTGTCTAAAAACTTTTCTCTAGGAAGTAAAAACTTCTTACTTCTTTTTTTTTTAGAAAAGAAGTATGCAGAGTAATTTTGAATAAACTGTCCTACTAGAAAAATAGCTTTAATGTTATTAAAAGAAGCACTAGAGTATGTTATGTATTTCGGACAGAAACAGAATTAGTAGCTGTGGAAATAATAATAATATAAGTTTATCCAACATTCCTTTTGAATTAAGGAGTTCTTATATAGTAAAACAAATTTCTTATATAGTAAAACAAATTACTATACAAATTTATATAGTAAAACAAATTTCAATTTTCAAATTTCAATTAAGGAGTTCTTATATAGTAAAACAAATTTCTTATATAGTAAAACAAATTACTATACAAATTTATATAGTAAAACAAATTTCAATTAAGGAGTTCTTATATAGTAAAACAAATTTCTTATATAGTGAAAAAAAGAAATTTTTTTTACTAGTCAGAAGAAACATTACTTGACAGTGTCCTTTTATATTATCAGCCTAAAAGCATCATGCACATGTAAATGCAATCTTTTACCTTCAACATCATCTGAAAAGGTAGACAAAAGTAAATGAAATGTGGGTGATAAAATAGTTTTTTTTTTTGCAGTAGTAGACACAACAAAATAGGAGCTTAAAAACATGTAATAAACAATACAATCTCTAAGAAAAAGAAACAAATACATTTTAGTCAAATATCTGAGATATATTAAAAAGAAATATAGCATATACTCTATTTGTAGTACTCTGAGGCAAATACATCATTAAAGTAAGGAGTTATAGCATATTCGTAAAGTAAAAAATGGAGTTCATTATGTCAGCTAAGAACTACCTCTGACGAAGCAGTAAGGAAAAAGTATCAATAACAGAAATGAAAGACACATTTCTCAATATCTAGATTTTTAAAAAAATGAACTCTTTCAGGATGAGTATGTTTTCAGAAGAAAAAGTCCTTTAAAGAAGGTGATTCTATTACTGTTTAACCAGATAATTGTTTATTTTGTTTTATTTAAAGGATCATTCTTGGATGCTAAATTAAAAATAAAGAGCCTACATACATACATAAAGAAAAACAAAAAAAGCTGGCTTCAGCCATGATTATATTTTAAGTTTATAACAAAGGAAATTATCTAATTAAATATAATGTTGCTATACATTTTTTTTTTAAGAAAGCAGGATTTATTGAGAAGACAGAAAAGTTCCCACAGTGGGGGTGGGGGGAGACCCAAAGAGGTTGCCTACTATACATTTTTTAAGAGAAAATCATCCCCTGCAACCTAACTAGAAAAAAAGTTTAATTTCTGATCTGAAACACGGGGGGAAGGGGGCGGCTAAGAAAGTCTTTTTCTTTAATGTGTTCAAACAAGTGTGTTGCATCTAATTTTCTTAGAATAACTAGGAAAAAAAATACACTAGAATAGCAGTCCACTTGTGTGCATATTTTATCTAAGCATTGTCATGTGATTGGCAACATTTTTCATGGGTACCAAAACATGTTTCTAAATATTTTTCACCCCTGAGAAATAAAGCTAAGTTGTAGGCTAGATAGCATAGAGAAATGAAAAAATTTTTAAGAAGATATTTAAGTCTAAGGAATTGTGACTATTCAACACAACCTAGTTTCAAATGTTCCCATTACTAGTATTCTGCAAATACTGACATACATTCTTGTCCTACTTTTATTTTAATAAAATATGTGCAAGGTCATACATCTACAATTTCTGATTTGTCTACTCAGAATTTTGAAAGATCATTAACCTGCAGTGTAACTTTATATTCATAAAAAATGAGTCTATTTACCCTTCTGACTTTGTAGAATAATGGAAAACTCACTATATCCTACTGCAATAGCCAATTTAATATAAAAGAATGCACTCTTCAACAGTATTATGAAATGTAACTGCATGCTTTGCAATATACAGAAAAAATGTATACAGACTTCCATTAAGTATTTCACATGACAATAAAGTAAATTAAGAAAATTATAGACTTTATGTTAAGTATTCAAGTATTTTGACACAAAAAAGAAAAGGAGAATGTACTATAGAAATATGTAGATTTAAAAATGATCCATATCACTGCACACTAAACAGACTTAATGTAAGGAAAAGAACTTTCTAAATTTAACAAATTGCTGCTCTTTACAAATTAACGTAAGTCTTTTTTTTTTTTTTTTTGAGTTGGAGTCTTACTCTGTCGCCCAGACTGGAGTGCAGTGGCCACTCCCGGCCACCGCAGTCTCAACCTGCTGGGCTCCGGCAATCCTTCCGCCTCAGCCTTCCAAGTAGCCGGAATTACAGGCACGCGCTACCACGACGGGTTGATTTTTTGCTTTATTGTAGAGATGAGGTCTCGCTGCCCAGGCGGGTCTCGAACCCGCGGGCTCAGGCAATCCACTCACCTCAGCCTCCCAAAGGCACAGGATTACAGACTGAGCCACCAAATATTTAAGTATTTAGTAGGAAAAAGTTCTCTAACTTCATACTGCTTAGATAACATAAATAAAACAGTGTGATTTTCAATCAAAAGCCAAAAATAATTATTTAACCACGAACTGGCAACATGTATACTGCCTAAATAAAACCAAATACAAGAGAGCAGACACATTACTTTAAAAAAAAGATCGTATTCCATCTCATTATGATCACACACAAAGCAATCATTCTAAAGACAGTTTTCTAGAACTAAGCCTATGTCTTTATTGACTTTTTAAATGAGAAAGCAAATTAAAAAAACTTATAAATAAATGTGTAAAATAAGCCAACTTTAAAAACAGCAAAAATCAGCACAACCCCATTAACACAAATAACTGGAAACTTACCTACTTCTTCTTCTTCATCATTAGATATTATATTATATAGTGTGTCCAAAGCATAACCTATTATTTCAGAATCCGAACTGTAAAAAAGAAATTATTACACTTAAACATTGCTAGTCATAGTGCAAACTGTTACGACTTTTTTTAGACAGTCATTTAGCAAAACTATGTGAGAATCCCATTTTTAAAAACCTACTCTAAGAAAATATCAGAGAATAAACTGTAAAAAATATAAAATTTTATTCATAATTGTGAAAAATTAGAAGCAACTAAACAATGATTTAAAAAACACAAAACAAGCCGGGTTCGGTGGCTCAGCCTATAATCCCGCACCTTTGGGAGGCTGAGGTGAGTGGAT
>NW_007255876.1:590348-607470 GCF_000164805.1 Carlito syrichta | reverse complement strand
GCTGCTGTGGCCGGGAGCGGCCACTGCACTCCAGTCTGGGCGACAGAGTGAGACTCCAACTCAAAAAAAAATAAAATAAAAAATAAAATAAAAAATAAAAAACACAAAACAAAACAGTAAGTCAAATCCATACATATAAGGCAGCAATAAAAAACAATATTTTCAAAGACTATTTAATGACACGGTAATTTTTTAAACCCTTAACATAATACCAAGTAGAAAAAATGAACATAAAAATTTACAGACTGATCCCATTTAGTAAAACATGTATGTATATATGTCTGTCTGTCTGTCTCTCTCTCCATATATATATATATTAAATATATATATATATATATATTTTTTTTTTTTTTTTTTTTTGAGTTGGAGTCTCACTCCGTCGCCCAGGCTGGAGTGCAGTAGCACGCTCATGGCCACCCCAGCATCAACCTGCTGGGCTCCGGCGATCCTTCTGCCTCAGGCTTCCAAGTAGTCAGAACTACAGGTGCGTGCTGCCACACCAGGCTGATTTTTTATTTATTGCAGAGAGGAGGTCTTGCCAAGTGGGTTCCGGCAATCCTTCTGGCCTCAAAGTGCTGGGATTATAGGCTGAGCCACTGAGCCCAGTCTTAAATATATCTTTTTAAATGTTATAAATTTATAAAATAAACTCAACATTAAAACCAGCAAAACTAGCACTTTTATGTGTGTGTTTATGTATATTTTGTTTATATATATGTGTGTGTTTTGTATGTGTGTGTGTGTGTGTGTGTGTGTGTGTGCGCGCGCGCGCGCGCTGTTGCTAGTTGGACTGCTGGAGTATTTCTCTTCTCTATATATTATTTTCTAAAAAAAAAGTAGGGTAAACATTTACTATTTATAAAATCAGGAAGTTTAAGATTTTGTAGTTGTTAGACAAATTTTGAAATCATATCAAATGATGATGGTATCTAGAATGGAAATCCAGAGTTAGATACAGGGCCCAAAGATTCAGTGAAAATGATGAAGTGGTCAGGACAAATGAAAAGACAAGGTACTAAAGGGGGTTACAACTTTACAAAGATGCAAATATCAAAAGAAGTTACTTAAAAAAATTAATATTTATTATTGTGTTTTTAAGAAATTTTGAGGGGTGTCTTTTAAGACACTATTGAGAAGCTAGGAACAGAAGGGAACTTCAACACAATAAAAGGCATTTATGGGCCAGGAGAAGTAGCTCATGCCTGTAATCCCAGCACTTTAGGAGGCTGAGGTGGGAGTATCGTTTGAGTCCAGGAGTTCAAACCGGTCTGGGGAACATAGAAAGACCTTGTCTCTATTAAAAAAAAAAAAAAAAAAATTTAACCAGGCATGGTGGCATGCACCTGTAGTCCCTGCTACAGATTAATAGAATAAGTTTGACAGTTCTGAAATAAACAGTAACACTCATTGTAATTAATTTTCAGCTAATGTGGCAATATCATTCAATGGGAAAGAATAGTCTCTTCAACAAATGGTGCTAGGTCAACTAGATATCCCCATGCAAAACACTGAAGCTGGATCCCTATCTCACAATATATATAGAAATCGCTCAAAATGGATGAAAGAGCAAAAGGTAAACAACTCCTAGAAGAACAAACAGGCATAAATCTTCAAAACCTTAGATTAGGCAATGATTTCTTAAACATGACACCAAAAGTACAAGCAGTAAAAGATAACAGATAAACTGGATTTCATCAAAATTTAAAACTTTTGTACTTCGATGGATGCTACTAAGAAACTGAAGACATTCTGCAATTATACAGGCAGTAGGAAAGAAAAAAATTACATGAAAAAAGCAAACAAACAAACAATAAAAACAACCCACAGAGTAGGAGAAAATATTTGCAAATCATGAATCTCATAAGGGACTTGTATCCAGAATACATACATACAGGAGTATAACTCAACAATAAAAAAGATAAGTGGCTAGGCTCGGTGGCTCATGCTTGTAATCTCAGTCCTTTGGGAGGCCGAGGCAGGAAGATTGTTTGAGTCCAGGAGTTCGAGACCAGTTTGGAAACATAGTGAGACCCCCCGTATCTCCACAAAAAAGTTAAAAAATTAGCCAGGTTTGGTGGTGCATGCCTGTAGTTAATCCTAGCAACTCAGAGGCTGAAGCAGGAAGACCGCTTGAGCCCAAGAGCTTGAGGTTGCAGTGAGCTATGATCACACCACTACACTCTAGCCTGGGCACCAAAGTAAGACTCTGTTTCCCAAAAAAAAAAAAAAAAAAGTAACCCAAATAAAAATGAGTAAAGGATCTGAATAGACACTTCTCCAAATGGCCAATAAGCACATGAAGAGATGGACATCATAATTAGTCATAGGGAAAATGCAAATTTAAACCACAAGTAGAAAAAACATTAAGAATTATTGCTTCAGTCGGGCGCAGTGGCTCACGTTTGTAACCCCAGCACTTTGGGAGGCAAGGGCAAGAGGACTGGTTGAGTCCAGGAGTTCGAGACCAGCCTGAGCAACATGACAAGACCTTATCTCTACAATAAATTATAAAATTAGCCAGGCGTAGCGGTGCATGCCTGTAGCTCCAGTTACTTGGAAGGCTGAGGCGGGAGGATCACCTGAGCCTAGCAGGTAGAGGCCGCAGTGGCTGTGAGTATGTCATCGCACTCCAGCCTGGGTGACAGAGTAAGACTCTGACTCAAAAAAATAAAAAAAGAATTACTGCTTCATAATCACTAGTATGGTCATTAATAATAAAAAAGAGACAATAACAAGTATTGGGGAGGATATGGATAAATTAGACCTTCATACTTTGTGGGTTAAAATATAAAATGGTGCATTCCCTGCCAAACAGAGTTTGGCAATTCCTCAAAAAGTTAAACAGACTTAGCCACATCCCAGCAATTGTACTCCTAGGTATAAAACCAAGAGAACCGAAAACATACATTCATATGCAATGGCTCATGCCTGAAATTCTAGTACTTTGGGAGGCAGAGGTGAGAGGATCCCTGCTGAGTCCAGGGATTAGAGACCAGCCTAAGTTACTTGGAAGACTTTGTCTCTACAATTTAAAAAATATATATATTAGTCAGGTGTAGTGGTGCGAGCCTGCGGCTCCAGCTATTTGTAAAGCTGAGGCAGAAAGATGGCTTGAGCTCAGCAGAGCAAGGATGCAAGTGGCCATAAGCATGCCACTGCACTCCAGCCTGGGCAACGAGTGAGACTCTGACTCAAAAATAAAAATAAACCAGTACATGATAGCTCATCACAGCATTATTTATAATAACCAAAAAGTGGAACTATCCTAAATGTTCAACAATCGATGAACGGGTAAACAAAATGTGGTATATCCACACAATGGATTATTGAGCCATAAAAAGAAATGACATACTAAAACATGCTACAACGTGGATGAATTTTAAAATACTATGCTAAGTGAAAGAAGCCAGACACAAAGACCACATGTTATATCATTTCATTTACATGAATTGTTCAGAACAGTCAAGTCTATAAAGACAGAAAGTAGACTATTGGCTTCTACATCTGGGGGAGTGGAAAGACAGAATGGCAGCTAACGGGTAGGGGATTTGTTCTGAATCTGATGCAAATGTTCTGGAATTCGCTGTACAACTTTGTGAATATACTAAAACCATTAAAATATATACTTTAAAAGGGTGAAGTTTAGCCGGTCTTGGTGGCTCAGCGCGGGTAATCCCGCGCCTTTGGGAGGCTGAGGTGAGTGATGGCCTGAGCCCGCAGGTTCGAGACCAGCCTGGGCAGTGCGACCTCATCTCTACAATAAATCAAAAAATCAGCCGGGCGTGGTAGCGCACGCCTATAGTTCCAGCTACTTGAAAGGCTGAGGCGGAAGGATCGCCGGAGCCCAGCAGGTCGAGGCTGCGATGGCCGGGAGCGCCACTGTACTCCAGTCTGGGTGACAGAGCGAGACTCCAACTCAAAAAAAACAACAACAAAAAAAACAAAGGGTGAAGTTTACGACATATAATTATATCTCAAGTAAAATAAACTATTAACGCACACTGATAATCAACAAGTAAGAAATAAAAATAAACGACTGAAATGGGTGTGGTGGCATGCCATCAATAGTTCCAGCACTTTGGGAGACTGAGGCAGGAGGACTGCTTGTGACCAGGAGTTCAAAACCAGCCTGGGCAACAAGGTGAGACCTTGTCTCCACCAAAAATAGAAAAAAATTAGCCAGGCATGGTGGTGTGTGCCTGTAGTCCTAAGCTACTTAGGAGGCTGAGACAAGAGGATCACTTGAGTCCATGAGGTCAAGGCTGCAGTGAACCATGATCACGCCACTGCACCCCAGTCTGGAGAACAGATTGAGACCTCGACTAAAAAAAATAGAAAAATAAAAATAAGGCAGGGCACAGTGGCTCATGTTTATGATCCCAATACTTCAGGAGGCGGAAACAAGAATTGCCTGAGCCCAGGGGTTCAAGACCAGCCTGGACGACTTGGTGAAATCTCATCTCTACAATAAATAAATTAGTCGGGTGTGGTGGCATGCACCTATAGTTCCAGCTACTTGGAAGGCTGAGATGAAAGGACTGCCTGAGCCCAGGAGGTCAAGGTTGTGGTAACTGTAATCATGCCACTGCATTCCAGCCTGGGTAATGCCTGGGTGACAGAGTAAGACTCTAACTCAGAAAAATAAAAATAAAATAAACTACTGAGGTGTCATTTTGGAAACATCAGTGAGAGACAACTTTTGAGCTCTGAGTGTAGAAGTTAGGAGAATGTACAGTCTCTTCTCATGGTGGTTACAGAGAAGTAGCCTTAGCTAGATAGAGTTTCAGGTCATGCCAAGAAAGGTAATGCACTCTTCTTTGATGTACACAAGAGTGAAGGGGATTCAGTAGAAGGATTTTGTGTTAGCTGTACAGGCCAAGAGAAGTAGCATGAAATAATATTGAAGAGGAGAGCATGTGGAAAGAGATATTCAATGAAGATAAAAATCCTTCACAAAACACTTTGAAAACAGAGGAAAATAGTAGAATCACAGACAGATGGAAAGAATTTAGCACAACAAAGGGAATAAAACACAAGAAGCTTCATAGAAGTTTTGGTTTTCTGTTTTCTAAGAGTTATATAAAACACTCAGCAGTACCTGACATGATATAATTATTCATGATACACATTTACAAGGCTACACAGTACACCCTACTTTTATTAATTTATTTTTGTTTTTTATTATAAAGATGTGGGGTACAATTCAGGGTTAGGTATACAAACGTTTATGCAGGTACCCTTGTTGATGAGGTATGCCCCTCTCTCCCAGCAGTTTCCCTCAACTGCCAATCCCACCTCCCTCCCCTGACAATGTCCCACTATTGCCAATCCCTTTCTTATAAGTATTATGATTGTTCAAGGTCTGTTTATGAGTGAGAACATATGGTACTCTGTTCTTTGTTTCTATGATAGATCACTGAATATGATCAACTCTAAATTCATCCAAGTTGCTGCAAAGTCCATATGTTTGTCCTTCTTTATGGCTATATACTATTCCATTGTGTATATGTACCACATTTTCTTTTATCCAGTCCACCTTCAATGGGCAACATGGTTGGTTCCATATTTTTACTGTTGTGAAAAGAGCTGCAACAAACATATGTGTGCAGGTATCTTTTTTATAGAATGATTTGAGTTCCTCTGGGTATATTCCCAATAGGGGAATTGCTCAGTCATATAGAAGGTCAACTTCTAGTTCTTTCAGAAATCGCCACACTGTCTTCCAAAGAGGTTGCATTAGTTTGCATTTCCACCACAGTGTAGAAGCATTCCTTTATCTCCACATCCTCGCCAGCATCTGTTGTTGTTTGTTTTATTAATGATGGCCATTCTTACTGGGGTTAGGTGGTAGCTCAATGTGGTTTTGATTTGCATTTCTCTGATGATGAGTGAGGCTGAGCACTTTTTCATGTGTCTGTTGGCTGCCCGAATATCTTCTTTTGAGAAGTGTCTAGTCATGTCTTTTGCCTGCTTTTTAATGTGGCTGTTTGTTTTTTTCCTTTCGGCGCGTGTGAGTTCCTTATAGATCCTAGATGTTAGGCCTTTGTCAGATATACAGTTGGCAAATATTTTTTTTCCCATTCTGTCTCCCTGCTCTCTTGATGGTTTCTTTTGCTTTGCAAAAGCTATTCAGTTTGATGAGGTCCGACTTGTCTATCTTATTTCTTAAGGTATGGGCATTTAGGGTTCTGAATAGGAATTGGTTGCCAGTTCCAATTTCCATAAGGGTGTCTCCTGCATTTTCTAAGACTCTTATAGTTTGAGGTTTTATGTTTAGGTCTTTGATCCATTTAGAGTTAATTTTTGTGTATGATGATAGGTAGGGGCCCTGTTTCAATCTTCCGCATGTGATCAGCCAGTTTTCCTAGCACCGTTTACTGAGTAAGTTCTTCTCTCCCCAGTGGTAGTTGTTGGAGGCTTTGTCAAAGATGAGTTTGCTGAGAAGTTGAGGCTTTGCTTCAGAACCTCTATTCTGTTCCATTGGTCTATGTGCCTGTTCTTGCACTAATACCAGGCTGTTCTGATTATTGTAGCCTTTTAGTAAAGTTTGAAATCTGAAAGTGTGATATCTCCTGCTTAGAATTGTTTTGGCTATTCTTGGTTGTTTATGTTTCCACATGAATTTCTATATTGTCCTTTCAAGGTTTGAAAAGAATGATGTTGGTAACTTAATGGGTATTGCATTGAATCTGTAGATTGCCTTTGGTAGGATGGCCATTTTAACAATGTTGATTCTTCCTATCCATGAGCACAGAATATTTTTCCATTTGTTTGTGTCTTCTTAGATTACTCTGAGCAGGGTTTTGCAGTTTTCCTTGTAAAGGTCTTTCACTTCTCTGGTTAGGAAGATGCCAAGGTATTTCATTTTTTGGTGGCTATTGTGAATAGGATTGTGCTTTTAATATGGGTCTCTGCTTGTTTTGGTGTACAGAAATGCAACTGTCTTTTGCACGTTTATTTTGTACCCTGAGACTTTGCCAAAGTTCTTTATTAGTGCCGGCAGGTTTTTGACAGATTCTCTTGGATTTTCAAGGTATAGGATCATATCATCAGCAAAGATAACTTGACTTCCTCTTTTCCTATTTGGATAGCCCCAATTTCCTTCTCTCGTCTAATTGCCTGAGCTAGGACTTTCAACACAATGTTGAACAAGAGGGTGAGAGTGGGCAGACTTGTCTTGTTTCAGCTTTCAGGGGAAATGATATACCCTACTTTTAAGCACAGGACCTGGCACACAGTAAATACGCAATGGATTTTTTTAAACCTATTACCTTTATCAAGAGTATCTACATATTTACTTTCTGCTGTGCAGTAAAAATGATAATACAGACCATTTTCTATAAGAGGTGTATTCTACTTCCCATATTAATATGCTAGTCATTTCATTACTAACCTTATAAGACTCAGTGAGAAAATGTGTGTGTGATTTAACACTCACGGAATAATGAAGAAAGATTTGAAGAATGTATAACCATCACACTAATCTGCCTCCTTGTCTTTTTCCAGTCTTCTAAAGGTCATTCACATCTCTTGTCTCATGGATCCCTTGTTCTATTTTCAAAGCCAGCAAGTTGAGTCCTTCTATCACTGAACTCTGACCTCCTCTTCTGCGACTTCCTGTTCTACTTTTAAGAACCCTTGTGATAACACTGGGTCTGCCTGGATAATCCATGATAATCTCCCCATTTCAAAATCCTAAACTTAATCACGCCTGCAAAGTCCCTTTTGCCATCCAAGGTAACTTTCACAGGTTTTGCTAGTTAGGATGCAGCTATCTTTGGAGGGGGAAGGTATTATTATTCTGTCTACTACAATTACCCACCATGACATTAATAATACATATAGTTCTGACAACATCCAATGCATTTATTCAAATGTGTTAGACCTAGTTGACTTTGAAAAGGTAGTAAACGAGAGTTACCCTGTCTGGGGAGAAAAGAAAGGTCATGGCCGGGCTCGGTGGCTGTAATCCCGTGCCTTGGGAAGCCGAGGTGAGTGGATTGCCTGAGCCCGCGGGTTCAAGATCCGCCTGGGCAACTTAGCAAGACCTCATCTCTACAATAAATCAAAAAATTAGCAGGGCGTGGTAGCACATGTCTGTAATTCCGGCTACTTGGAAGGCTGAGGCGGAAGGATCGCCGGAGCCCAGCAGGTCGAGGCTGCAGTGGCCAGCTCTACTCTTGGCGACAGAGTGAGACTCCTACTCAGAAAAAAAGAAAGGTAATAACTGATATAAACAAGCAGCTGGGCTCTGCTGAAATATAATTGAGAAAAAGGCTATGAGTTTAGACTAACAGGCAGTATCCAGGTCTTTACAAACTTTTTATTACTTGCTTTGTTTGAAAAACTAGAACTTCAACTGCATTGAACTGATGAAATGCATTAAACAGGCAAGTGACAGAAGAGCTATATTTCAGAAAGTTAATTCTTACAATATAAAGACTAAATATGGAGAGAGGCAGTACAAAGAGATCAGAGGCAAAGAACAGTTTGAAGGTGGTGGTGGTTTTAAACTAAGTCTAGGCTGGGCTCGGTGGTTCAACCTGTAATCCCAGCACTTGGGGAGGCTGAGGTGAGTGGACTGCCTGAGCCAGTAGGTTTAAGACCCACCTGGGCAACTTAGTGAGACCTCGTCTCTACAATAAATCAAAAATTAGTCGGGCATGGTAGCATGTGCCTGTAGTTCCAGCTACTTGGAAGGCTGAGGTGGAAGGATAGCAGGAGCCCAACGGGTCGAGGCTGCAGTAGTCGCGAGCATGCCACTGCATTTCAGTCTGAGTAACAGAGTGAGACTCCAACTCAAAAAAATAAATAAACAAACAATGTCCAAAACTTTTTGATTCCACTCACTTCAAAAAGTGGAACCAAATTCTCTTCCTCTTATTATCCCCTAAATTATTAACTTGCTTCTGACAACTACGGTGCGATAGGACTGACAGCACATAACTCTTGATACTTTGTTATAAAGGCATTGTGGCTTTCTCATGGTTTTCTCTCTAGGATTGTTTCCTCTGGGAGAAGCCAGCTGCCACAGCATGAGGGTGCTCAAGCAGCCCTATGGAGAGAGCAACATGGTGTGGAATTGGGACCTCTTGCCAATAACAATGTGAGTGAGCCACTTCAGAATTTGATCTTCTAGCCCCAGTCAAGCCTACAGATGGCTGCAAACCTGGCTGACCGCAACCTCATGAGAGACCCTGAGTCCACCTAGATAACTGCTCCCCTAATCCCTGATCCACAGAAACCATGAGATAATAAATATTTCTTATTTTGAACCACTAAGTTTTGAAATAATTTCTTATATTGCAAAAAATACTCAACACAGAGATGGTGAAAATAATTTAAATAATTAATACAGAGAGTCAGAACTATGCCCAAGAAAGGAAATGAGGAGAAAATCATGGATTCCAGCTGTGTTTTGGTCTGTGTGGGCATAAGGGCTTAAGAATAGGAATAATTTCAATAAGAATCATTCAGTTTCTGGTTTGAATGGGAAGGTGCTATTGACTGGAATGAACTTGGGGCAAAAAGCAACTGAACGGGGGCAGCAAGGGAATAGAAGCAGAAGGACCAGAGATAAAACAGCTTTTGGACATTTTGAATTTGAGATACCTATGAGAGATCCTGGTAGGGTAGAAATGTACAATGGGCAGCTAAAGTTTGTAAGGCATATTCAACTAGAGGTAATATTTGAAAGCTATCCATGCACAATTAAAATCAAAGATGCAGATAAAATTTTTTTAAAGGAGCTAAAAATAGGCTAAATGATCTTTCTCTTATGGCATGCTAAGATTTAATACTTCACTCTTATTAGTGCAGTTCATTTCACTCAAAAAATCAGGTCTGGATAACTGATATGCCATAATATGTGTATTATAATATAGAATAGTATATTGCCATATATGTAAGTGAATAACCAAACATACATTTGGCCAATTCAAACCCACAATCTCAAGGCTTTAACTGGCAGTTACTTCATACCACTTACACATATCTCTCCTAATGCTTAAACACAGTGGTTTAAATCTTGTGTCCCATCAATACTTATTAAAATGACAAACAGGCCAAATGAGATGGCTCATGTCTATAATTCCAGCATTTTGGGAGGGTAAGGTGAGAGGACTGCCTGAGCCCACGGATTTGAAACCAGCCTGGGCAACTTGGCGAGACCTCATCTCTACAATAAATAAAAAAATCAGCCAGGCATGGTGGTACATGCCTGTAGTCCCAGCTACTTGGAAGGCTGAGGTGGAAGGATCGCCTGAGCCCAGCAGTTCGAGGTTGCGGTGGCCGTGAGTGTGCCATTGCACTCCAGCCTGAGCAACAAGGTGAGACTCTAACTCAAAATAAAATAAAACAAAATGACAAATAAAATAACTTAATAGCTTTAATATGCCCACAACTTCTAGAATAGTGACAATGATTCTAAAGCAAATTCATTAAAAGTACAAGAAAACTCAGGGAGAGAGACCACTGAACAGCGACCTACCGATCTGTCTGTAAAACATGGATAAGATGCTCCATTGCTTGGATACCCACTTCTAAGCGGTATTTCTGCACATGAAAAAGAAAAAAAAACATTACACAGGTCACTAACACCCAACTCTAAAAACCTAAACATTTATAAAGTTACAAACCTTTGATAATGATTTGAGAGCGCGCACAGCATTTCTTCGATCATCCAATAAAGTAGACGAAGCAACTCTGTCGCAAAGCTTTTGAATCTGTCATGAAAAAATGAAATGGCTTTAAAACAATGAAAAAGAAACCATGAAGCTCTTATCCCCTCAATGTATACCATCTAATTTTGAAGAAAAAAAAAGAGCAAGTGGGATGTAGTCTTTCACAAATCTAAAATCTATGTAGGTAGTAGTTTTTTTTTTTTTTGAGTTGGAGTCTCACTCTGTCGCCCAGACTGAGTGCAGTGGCCGCTCCTGGCCACCGCAGCCTCGACCTGCTGGGCTCCAGCGATCTTTCCACCTCAGCTTTCCAAGTAGCTGGAACTACAGGCGCGCGCTACCACACCTGGCTAATTTTTTGATTTATTGTAGAGATGAGGTCTCACCAAGTAGCCCAGGCGGGTCTCGAACCCGGGGGCTCAGGCAATCCATTCACTCAGCCTCCCAAGGCACGGGATTACAGGCTGAGCCACCGAGCCCAGCGTAGGTAGTATTATAACCTCAACAGAGCTCAAACTGATTTTTTGGAGAGACGTGAAAAGTGGGAAGGAGTGAAAGAGAAGCCAAATCAAATAAGTCATATAAATTGAGAAGTTAGGCCAGGTGCAGAGGCTCACACCTATAATCCCAGCACTCTGGGAGGCTAAGGTGAGAGGACTGCCTGAGTCTACGGGTTTGAGACCAGCCTAGGCAACTTGGCGGGGCCTCATCTCTACAATAAATAAAAAAACTAGCCAGGTGTGATGGCACGTGCCTGTAGTTCCAGTTACTTGGAAGGCTGATGCAGAAGGATCACCTGAGTCCAGCAGGTTGAAGCTGCTGTGGCTGGGAGCGTGCCACTGCCCTCCAACCTGGGTGACAGAGGGAGACTTCAACTCAAAATAAAAAAAATAAAAAAATAAATTGAGGAGTTAAGAGAAATCATTAGTGGAATAGAGTTTTCTATACATGCTTACTATGGCTGAACCAGGAGGGAACATAATCCAATATAGTTATGATAGAAGATAGAAAATTACTTTAAAAATTTTAATAATAATTGTTTACATCATAACTTTATCCTAATTCCACATATTAAACAAGAAAAGTCAAAACTGTTTAGCAAAATTTTAAAGTTTTAAGTGTGCCTCAAAATCTACAAGGATGAAATAATTCTATCATAAAATAATTTACAGGAATTAAAATTTGAGCTGAATTTTTAAACTGGACCATTATTTACACAGGGAAAAAACAGAAAACAACATCCAACAAGAAAAGCTAAATCAACTATGGTACATTCTTTGGTGGAATACTATGCAGCTATTAAAAAGAACTAACTATACTGATATGAAAATGCCACGATAAAATAGTGAGGAAAAAAGCAAGTTATAAAACTATATGAAAATTATGGACCTTCTGAAGCAAAGTACCAAACTATGTGGAAAAAACCAAATTAAAAAAGAATTTGGCTAGCTGGGCTTGGTGGCTCAGCCCGTAATCCCGTGCCTTGGGAGGCTGAGGTGAGTAGATTGCCTGAGTTCGAGACCCGCCTGGGCAACTTGGCGAGACCTCATCTCTACAATAAATCAAAAAATCAGCCGGGTGTGGTAGCGTGCACCTATAGTTCCAGCTACTTGGAATGCTGAGGTGGAAGGATTCGCTGGAGCCCAGCAGGTCGAGGCTGCGGTGGCCGGGAGCGGCCACTGCACTCCAGTCTGGGCGACAGAGTGAGACTCCAACTCAAAAAAAAAATAAAAATAAGAATTTGGCTGAGGCGAGTGGACTGCCTGAGCCCCCGGGTTTGAGACCAGCCCGGGCAACTTGGCGAGACCTCATCTCTATGATAAAATAAAAAATAGCCGGACATGGTAGCATGGGCCTGCAGTTCTGGCTACTCAGAGGCAGAAGGATGGCTAGAGCCCAGAAGGTCGACGCTGGGGTGGCCGTGAGCGTGTGTGCCACTGTAGCCCAGCCTGGACGAAGGAGTGCGACTCCAACTCAAATAACAAACAAACAAACAAAAATACAATCTGGAAACCTGAAACTATAAGACTTCTAGAAGGAAGCACAGGAGAAAATCCTTGTAACCTTTAATTAGGTAAGACTTCGCAAATGCACATTAAGAGCACAACCATAAAAGAAAAATGTAATAAACTGGATCTCATCACTTCTTCTCTTCAAAAGATACTATTAAAGAGAATGAAAAGATAAATCACAGACTGGGTGAAAATATTTGGAGAACATCTAATAACAAACATAGTTTTTAAAAACCACTATACTCAGTTCCTTTCCAGCTAAGTCACTTACTTAATGTCAGTTCTTACAAAGATTCCGTAAGTTGAGATTCTGGCATATCATGCAAACATCAGCATTTATATAAGTGAATTAAGAAAGTTCAAATACATATAGTGTATTCCAAATTATGATTTGCAGACTTCTATGCCCTGAAGATATTAATGGATTTCCTATGTGCACAGATCAGGTGGGAAACACAAGGTTCTACAATATACATAGGTTTCTGCAATGCAGGTTTTCTAAGTCTTTACAATGCTGATTTGCATTTTTCATGCTGCAGATATGGTAAAATAACCAAGCCTAACTTCACTTTCTTATTTTTTTCATTCTAACTATTCACATTTAAAAGTCATTCCTGGAAATAATACAATTTTATCTTTATTATGTAACTGGTTGATATATTTTGTACTCTAATTTTTTATTTACCACTAAAAAAACTACTTAGTTATCTCTTCAAAACATGAACCTCATTATTCTCAGTTCAAAATTTTTTATGCCAAAAAGTTTGCCTGAGTAGGACCGCAGTTGCCTCTACTTGGATCTTGTACATCTTGTGTTAATTTTTTAAAGGTAGCTTATAGTTGATATTATGCACAGAAAATTATTTTCTATGCATTTTCTGCTTCTTCTGGATCTGAGAGTCTTAACTGTCTTGAACCATTCAGTCTCAATACCATGCAGGGCTTGAACTTCAGCCTCAGTCCCACATTTGGATATAGAGTTTGTCTCAAAACATCAATTTCCATGTCTGACAGCTCTTTACTCCTAATTTGTTAAGTGTGAAAATAAATATAAAAGCTATTTGATGTTTGTGGAGAAACTCAGACTTAGGAATACTGGAGGGGGATCATAATCTTAGAGTTTGGAAGTTTGCTTTGCTTTTATTTTCAGTCTTTAGTTTGAGTTCCAAACAAGCTAATTTTTGAGACTTGCTAATTCTTTTTTAAAAAGTTGAGATATATACAAAGAAATTCTTTTTATTTTTATTTTTTGAGTTGGAATCTCACTCTGTTGTCTAGGCTGGAGTGCAGTGGCATGCTCATGGCCAACTGCAGCCTCGACTTGCTGGACTCAGGTGATCCTTCCGCCTCAACCTTCCAAGGAGCTGGAACCACAGGTATGTGCCACCACGCCTGGCTAATTTTTTTATTTGTTGTAGAAATGAGGTCTCGCTAAGTTGCCCAGGCTGGTCTCCAACTCATGGGCTCAAGCAGTCCTCCTACCTTGGCCTCCCAAAGTGCTGGGATTATAGGCGTGAGCCACCACACCCAGCTGAAGAAAATCTTAATCTCAGTCATTATGAAGATAAATGTAAGTCAAAATAGTAATAAGATTATTTTTATCTATCAGACTCACAAAAATTAAAAATAATAGTGCCACATACAAAATAGTCCCATTTTCTAAAATACAAAACCAGGCAAAACCAGGTACTCATGGGGGTGGACAGGGACTGAAGGGAGCACAGGAGGGGATTCTGAGGTGCTGGCAATGTTCAGTACCTTGATCAAGGTGCTTGCATAGGTATGCTGAGGCTATGAAAATACACAGAGGTTTACATATACAAATGTGTATTCATTCCATCAGAGGGGCAGTAAACTACAAAGGTGGCAATTTGGCAAAAACTGTTAAAACTGAAAATGTCCATACCCTTTCAGCCAGGAATCTCCACTTTAGGAACCTGCCTTTTAAAAACATGCCCACAACTACATAATATTATATACTAGAATGTTCTTTGTAGCAATATTTCTAACAGTTAAAAAGCAATTCCAAAGGTTCAACACAACTAAAATATGGTCCACATACACTATGTAGCTGAGAAATTAATAAGGCAGGTCCACGTGTACTGACATGAAGAGATGTCCAAGATACAAGTAAACAAAAGAAAACTGTAAAAGTATGTTTAGAATGAGCTCATTTTTATTTGGTTTTAAACTGTATCATTAATAAACTATGCGAATCAGTATAGAAAATAATTAAGACTATGCACTACACTGTCTTTTGGTGGGTTGCTGGACGGGTTCATTACCTACAGTATTTCTGACATTTGAGCTTTTATAATGAGCAGGTATTACTTTTATGTCATAAAGGAGCAATGATAGAATGAGGTGGGCTATGCATTATTGGATTTGCGAGGATATTCTCATGACTAGTTTATCTCATCTTTCTAAGACACTATCTGCACTCTGGTGCTCAAAATAAAAAAAAAGTAGCTATTGATAACAATAAACTACCACCACAGATATATCCTCCACTGGCTTCCGACTGCCTAAAGGGTAAAAGCCAAGTTTTTAGACTACAATGTACATTTACTCGTCAATAAACATACACTGAGCACATAGGTATCTGTGATTGCACTAACCAAAATAAGATATGGTCTCTGGCCAAAAGGCGCTTGTTCAAAAAGATAGTCATGTAAATAAGTCACATATAACAACAAGCTAAAGGAATATAAGCATGTACTATGAACAGCAGGTACACAAAAGAAAAAGGAGACAATTCTATCTTAAGAACGGCACATTAAGGATGCTACTCTTGAGTCAAGAATTAAGGGTTAAGTAGTAAATCAGACAACATGGGAAAAAATTCCAGGAACAGAAAATGCTTTCTTACTTTTCATTATTTACATTTTTTAATATAGAAGATAACATTTCATATTCAGACTAAGAAACTATTCTATTTGAGTTTTTAAACTTTATACAATTATGAATCCAAATAATAATTCTTAACATATATCATATGTTATCCATATTAAAATACACAAAGGGCGGCTCAGCCTGTAATTCTAGCACTTTGGGAGGCCAGGGTGAGTGGATTGCCTGAGCCTATGGGTTCAAGACCAGCCCGGGTAACTTGGCAAGACTTTGTCTCTGCAATAAATAAAAAATTAGCTGGGTGTGGTAGTGCATGCCTCTAGTTCCAGCTACTTGGAAGGCTGAGGTGGAGGGATCACCAGAGTCCAGCAGGTCGATGCTGGGGTGGCTGTGAGGATGCCACTGCACTTCAGCCTGGGCAAGAAAGAGACTCCAACTCAAAAAAAAAAAAAAAATACACAAAGGGAGACTTTATAAAACATAAAAACTTTCCCTTTCATAATACGTTAAAGTGCCTGTTATCTCTGACAGTGATGACTGATTTTTTAAAATGTGGGGGAAAATAGCCAACATTAAACTGTTAACATTTAAAAATTATTTCCTAAGGAGTTTACTCAAGTATCTGGTTCAGTAGACTGATTAATATGCAAAGCACTAGTTTTTTTAGGTAGTTGCAAAATGTGCCTTAAAAATGTCTAAATTAATCACCATTTTAAAGTCTACTGTTTTACATACAAAAATAAAATCTACTCAGTCCTGAGTTGGAGTAAATACATATCCAGAATATTTTTAAGACTATAAACGTGTTTTTTAACTATTAAACTTGCAAGTTTTTTTGTTTTTGTTTTTAAACATGGATGGATGGGGCTTGCACGGTGGCTCACGCCTGTAATACCAGCACTTTGGGAGGCCAAGGCATGAAGATTGCTTAAGCCCAGGAGTTCGAGATCAGCCTGGGCAACATAGTGAGACCTCATCTCTACAAAAAATAAAAAAATTATCCAGACGTGGTGGCACACACCTGTAGCCCCAGCTACTCGGGATACTGAGGTAGGATTGCCTGAGCCCAGGAGGTTGAGGCTGCCGTGAGCCATGATCATGCCACTGCACTCCAGACGCCCCAATTCAAAAGCAAACAAGGATGGATGAATCACTTTTGTTTTCAATAAAATACACTAGGTTTTAGAGGCAAGTACATATTTTTCTTAACTGGGGACTTTAATTAGAACTTTTCACTAGTGACTTAAAACAACTAAACTCAAGTCAGTCAACCATACTCCAGAGCAATAAGAGTTCAAAGGGAATATCAGAACAACTTACTTATCCAACTCCATTATACTAAGCTATTTCAAATGCCTTCTGTCAGGTATCAAAATGACCTTTTCATTTCAGTGATATCTGAAGGTAATCGGAAACTAACTATAAGCTTCTCTGTCTTCTAAAACAAAAAAAGAATGCAATTATAAGCTTTGTTAAACATATGAATATAAATTCTCTCTCTCTTTTTTTTTTGAGTTGGAATCTCACTCTGTCACCCAGACTGGAGTGCAGTGGCCGCTTCTGGCCACTGCAGCCTCGACC
>NW_007255876.1:588518-590328 GCF_000164805.1 Carlito syrichta | reverse complement strand
CTTCACTCCAGTCTCGGTGACAGAGTGAGACTCCAACTCAAAAAAAAAAAAAAAAGTTTGCTTCACTTGTGTGAATGGCAGGAGACAGGGAATCCTCTGTCATTCTTAATTTTGTTTCCATGTAAGTAATGTGTCTATTTTCTCTAAGAACTTTGAAACTGTTCTCTGTGTCAGTAGTTTGGGGAATTTGATTGTGATGTGACTTGGTGCCATTTTTGTCATGCTTCCAGGACTTCGAGGTCATTAATATTCTTGGGTTTATAGTTTTCCCAAATTTGGAAAATTTCTAAAATTGTTTCTTTAAATATTTTTTCTGTCATCCCCATTTCTTCTCCTTTTGGTACTCTAATTGCACATATGTTAGTCCACCTGTAGTTGTCCCAGAGCTCACTGATGCTTTGTTTGTTTGTTTGTTTGTTTGTTTTTTGAGTTGGAGTCTCACTCGGTCACCCAGACTGGAGTGCAGTGGCCGCTCCCGGCCACCGCAGCCTCGACCTGCTGGACTCCGGCGATCCTTCTGCCTCAGTCTTCCGAGTAGACGGAATTACAGGCGCGCGCTACCACGCCCAGCTGATTTTTTGATTTATTGTAGAGATGAGGTCTCGCTGCCCCGGCGGGTCTTGAACCCGCGGGCTCAGGCAATCCACTCACCTCAGCCTCCCAAAGGTGTAGAATTACAGGCTGAGTCACCGAGCCCGGCATAAATCCTGTCTTATATGATATAGAGGATATCTCAGATAATAAATGAAGGGATAAATATAAAAGATATATAATATCTGGCACTTATGAATCTTCAATAAATGTTAGCAAACTTTATTATTACCGAGCTTATGACTTCTTTGTTTTATTTTTTGTATTACTCTATCAGGTTTTTGTCTACTAGTTCCATCATACACGTCTCTAACAGACCACTCAAGTACTGCAGATGTAAATTTGCTACTGAGTGAGATACTCAATGATTTTATTAGATAGTAATGTCTACAATCACAAATTACTCAGGCTTGAAATCAAGATTGAGTACCAAGATTTTACAATTTATACTTTTGCTGTTTGGAGGCCTTATTACTTTTGTATGAACAGTACAGACGGTTGAAGTTTCTGATAAGAAAGTGTTATGCTGCTACTCTTTATAGACAACTGAAACCAAACGAAAGAAAAATCATATTATATACATTTCTAACCCTACAAAGACCTAGCCATGCTGCAGTTTAAACATAGCTCTGTAATTTTCTTTTCTTTCTTTCTTTCCTTTTTTTTTTTTGTTTTTTGAGTTGGAGTCTCACTCTGTCACCCAGGCTGCAGGGCAGTGGCATACTCCTGGTCACCACAGCCTCGACCTGCTGGGCTCAGGCAATCCTTCTGCCTCAGCCTTCCAAGTAGCTGGAACTACAGGCACACGCTACCCTGCCTGGCTAATTTTTGGACTTATAGAAATGAGGTCTCACCAAGTTGCCCAGGCTGGTCTCGGACCCATGGACTCAGGCAATCCTCTCACCTCGGCCTTCCAAAGTGCTGGGATTACAGACATGAGCCACTGTGCCCAGCCAAAGCTGTGTATTTTTCAGTTGATGTTTACCAAACAAAAATTTTGCAATACAAGTATGCTTAATTTCTTTTCAAAAGCTGTAAATCTCCAAGGTTATTACTCCATGTATTTCTTACTTGAAAAGCCAACTTGCCAGGCTCGGAGGCTCAGCCTGTAATCCCGCACCTTTGGGAGGCTGAGATGAGTGGACTGCCTGAGCCCGCAGCTTCGAGACCCGCCTGGGCAACTTGGCAAGACCTCATCTCTACAATAAATCAAAAATTA
>NW_007255876.1:586613-588498 GCF_000164805.1 Carlito syrichta | reverse complement strand
CCGCACTCCAGTCTGGGTGACAGAGTGAGACTCTGATTAAAAAAAAAAGAAAAGCCCACTCAACACAGTGTAACTGTGCTCTCACTGTCCATTCTCCTTCCTCCTAGTTGTTAGAAGCCTCTGCGCTTCACTTGGGCACATGCTGCGCACCTAGACTACTTTCCAAGCCTTCCTCACAGCTAGGCACAGACAGTGACTACATTCTGGCCAATGATTTATATCTTCAAACTCGTGTCCTTAAAAATAAGCTATTTGTTCTTCATTCTTCTTTTTCCTTCCCCCGTCCTGGAACTTGAACCTGGTGGTAAGTAGGTACCTTCAACAATTCAAACAAGTATAGCATCTTACAGGATGGCAGAATAAGACTAACCCTTGCACTCAGAGACATCCTGTGAATTACCTACTAGCAACTCTACTGCACTTTTTTGCAAAACAGTGAAAAATGAATCATTTTATATTAAAATGGTATAGTGTTGGAACCAATTATTCTATTGTAATGATATTTGGCTTATTAATGGAATCTTGGACATTGAGGATCTTATTTATGACAAAAAAATCAAAATTTTATATCTTCTATCTTTCTAATATGTGGTAATGTGTGAAACAGCCGCCAACATGCATTGCAGGTTCATTGACACATGTTGTGCAATAGTAATTCGATGTCCTCTACCTGGTGTTTTTCTATTCAAGCAGACAATTTAGTCTCCTTTTCTTCCTCCCACATTAATAATATGTAATTTATTGTCCAATCCATTGTTCAAAGATGTGGAAAGATGTGCTTGTAATTCCTGAAAACCACTTCTCAACTGACTAATCATATCTCAGTATATATTCCATCTCTTTATTTTGCTTTATTGTGCAATTTGAATGAAAAGCTTCAAGGAAACATGTTTTTGAAAAATTTGCGCTGGCCTAAGTTTGTCTTTATAATCACCAACAATCTCTTTATGACCCCTGAGAGGAGACATCCAAATGTTCTGCTAGATTTACAATGTCCCCTAGAGGGGACATCCAAGTGCAAAAGGTTAAAAAGCAGGATCTGAACCACCCTGAGGAGCAGAACTACCCTATAGGGATTGCCTAATAGCTTGGACTTTTATTAGCCAAAGACATATACTTTTAACTTTTCTTAAACTTCTGTTTTCTAGCCTCTGTTAAGCAGCTGAACCAATGCCCAAACTAATACACTGATTTTACAGAAGAAAAAACTAAGGCTCAGAAGCAAAGTGATGCACCCAAAGTACACTGCCATAAGCAGCAGAGTCTGGATTCTAACTGAGCTGCAGATGTCTCACTCCAAAGCCCTTACTCTTTCTCCTAGGCAGAGAAATAGGAGTCTGAGAATCTGTTGCAAATTACAGGGACTGCTAGCCAGGCGCAGTGGCTCACGTCTGTAATCCTAGCTCTTTGGGAGGCAGAGATGAGAGGATTGCCTGAGCCCAGGGGTTGGAGACCAGCCTGGGCAATTGGGCGAGACTTCTTCTCTATAACAAATAAAAAAATTAGTGCTTACTTTGGCAGCACATATACTAGGAAAAAAAAAATTAGCCAGGCATGGTGGTACATGCCTGTGGTTCCAGCTACTTGGAAGGCTGAGGTGGAAAGACTGCCCGAGTTCAGGCTGCAGTAGCTGTGAGCGTACCACTGCACTCCAGCCTGGGCAACAGAATGAGACTCCCATCGAAAAACAAAACAAAAAAAATTACAGGGATTGTAAGTTTTTTAATTTTTTGGTAAATAAGGGGGCATTGTAATGCAGTTTCTGAGAATAGTTGCACAAGTGTCTACTAAGGAGCATGACAAGCCTTTGACTAAACTGCCCAGCCTGGTATTTCCTTGTTTTTTTTTTTTGAGTTGGAGTCTCACTCTCTCGCCCAGACTGGAG
>NW_007255876.1:570387-586233 GCF_000164805.1 Carlito syrichta | reverse complement strand
CCCGCGGGCTCAGCAATCCACTCATCTCAGCCTCTCAAAGGCGCGGGATTACAGGCTGAGCCACCGAGCCCGGCTCTGGTATTTCCTTGTTATACAGAAATTGAAGCCTTACTTTGAGAAAGTTATGATCAGAAGCTATCAACTACTTAAGAAAAAATTAGTACTATAAAATTACTTCAGAAAAACTGCAGAAATTAATATAGTCACTCTTTTAAGAATTAACCTGGTTGGGATAATAACAAATTGGGGTTAAAAAAGATTAGAGACAGAACAAACAGGTCAGTTCATTACTGTAACAGACAAGGAATTAAAAAAAAAAAAAAAAAAAGGCATAAGTGATTTCAATGGACAAAGACCTGAAGGGATGAGAAAGCAAAGGAATGACCAAAAGAAATGAATTTTAGAGGCTTGGGTCCTAAGGAGTAAGTTAGTCACTGTTTGGAATTCAACTTCTAGAAATGTGTCCTAGAGCAATATATATACATGTATAGTCACAAGCATAGGAACAACCATTGCAAAAACAGTAAAAGAAACAATTCAGAAGAAACTTAAATGCCCATCCATGGGGGCCATTTATGTTTTCATTTAATATGCTTATACAGCTTTTCCTCCAGCAAGCAAGTGTTCAAGTTCAAATATTACTCCTATAATTTAGTCAGGCATAGTGGTTCATGCCTGTAAACACAGTACTTTGGGAGGCAGAGGCGAGAGGATCACCTGAGTCCATGGGTTCAAGACCAACCTGGGCAACATGGTGAGACCCTGTCTCTACAATAAATAAAAAAATTAGCTGGGTGTGGTGGCACGTATCTGTAGTCTGAGTTACTTGGAAGGCTGAGGCAGAAAGATTGCCCGAGCCTAGCAGGTCAAGGCTACGGTGGCCATGAATGTGCCACTGCACTCCAGTCTGAGTGACAGTGTGAGACTCTAACTCAAAAAATATATATATATTACTCCTGGAATTTTTAAAAACTCAAGGATCAAAAAGCAGCAGTAAATAAGCCAGCTGAAGTTTGAAATCACAGATGAACAATCATCCCTCTGCATCTCAGTAAATAAACACTCTGAGGTTTAGCAAGGGTAAAGGTCAGGGGAGCAATACAGTCTGAAGAATTCAGTGCTGTAACCCTAGGTTGGTTACTCATTCATTTATTCAACAAGTACTAGGGTGCTGTTGCTCTCAGGGGGGCACCAAGGTCAGTGCAACCTGAGAACAGTGGTCTATGATAAGGTAAGTTCAAATACTAAGTATTTAAAAACTTCTTTAGACTAAACAATTTTGGCCGGGTGCAGTGGCTCACGCCTACAATCCCAGCACTTTGGGAGGCTGAGGTGAGAGGATTACTGGAGCCCATGGGTTCGAGACCAGCCTGGGCAACTTGGCGAGACTCTGTCTCTATAATAAATTAAAAAATCAGCTGGGCATGGTGGTGCACACCTGTAGTTCCAGCTACTTGGAAGTTTCGCCTGAGCCCAGCAGGTCGAGACTGCGGTAGCCGTGAGCATGCCCGCGCACTCCAGCCTGGATGACAGAGGGAGCCTCCAACTCAAAACAAAACAAAACTAAACTAAAAAACTAAACAATTTGTAGCTGTTGGATCTAATACAAAACTAGGGCTTGTATTCCGTATGCCATGTGATTTCATGTTTCTAGTAATTCATTTTTATGTACTGTATTTTACAAAAATACTGGTCTGTGATGAACCAGAAACTTAAAAAACAAAAAAAACCAACTGGTTTGTCACCAAGAACAGTTGGAGAAACACTGTTGAAATACTTTACATTTGCAAGGCACTGAATCGTCCCAGGGCAACAGTAGTGAGCCACTGGAGAGGGTACCTACTGTAATGAAACTATAAAGGCAAAGAGACAGAATAAACTAAGAGCAAGTAAATGATAAGTGCAGTGAGGGAAATAAGACAGAGCCTGAGTAGAAGGTGCTACTTCAGACAGCACAACTGGTCAGAGGGCCCCTAGCTAGGCAGTGATTAGGAGAGATAGAGGCAAGGCTAAAGGTAAGCAGAATGAAGCAAGCAGGAGAGCAGACAAGCAGACCTGATACACGTGACACCATCAGGAAGAAAAAGGGCAGTATTTCAAAATTAAAGGGTATGCTTACTCAGTGTTACAGATGGGACCCTGAGGGGGACTTTGTTCCTAGCATTTCTCTTATAAATTGACCAAAGAAGTCAACTGATAGATTAAAGCAAAATTCATGAACTCACTGGCCATACGAAGTCACTCTTTTCCCAGTCCTCAACACTCTCATCTACATGATCAAAGAACTGGGAAGGGAGTAAAAAGTTTAAATCTCAGCTTTTAATGCCATCCTACTCCTAATTTTTTTTTTTTTTTTTTTTTTAGTGGGAGTTTCAATCTGTTGTCCGGGTTGGAGTGCAGTGGCATGCTCACAGCCACCGCAGCCTCGACCTGCTGGGCTCAGATGATCCTTCTGCCTCAGCCTCCTGAGCAGCTGGGACCACAGGCGCATGCCACCATGCCTGGCTAATTTTTTTGATTTATTGTAGAGATGAGGTCTCGCCAAGTTGCCCAGACTGGTATTGAACCCATGGGTTCAGGCAATCCTCTCACTTCAACCTCCCAAAGTGATGGGATTACAGGCGTGAGCTATTGCGCCCAGCCATCTCACTCCTTAACAATTAACTCTGCTGCCAGTATTGATCAAAAGAGTAGATTACAATACAGAAGAAATTAATCTATTTTTCTTAAAAAGTCAGAAATTCCATTGCTTTGTTAAACTCTGCTTTCTCCACGTGGCTCTTTGAGCTGTGGTCACCATGTTTTCTTAGCCTTGGCCCCCTCCCCTGTCTTAGGGAGGTGAACCTCTTCTCTTCTCTCCCCTCTCTCTCTCATTCACTTTCTAAATAAACTTTGCTTGAATACTTAAAAAAAAAGTCAGAAATGTTTGCCCATAGGCTTTTACCAAAGTATTCATTATCTCAGCATACTACCAAGGTACAACATTTCAGGTGACCATTTTGTACACTAGAAACAAGTAATCTTCCCAGAATTTCAACATCTAAATAAGCACACATATAAACCCAGTCAAGATATATAAGGTTATAACTGGGACCAAGATAAAAATGCTTCAGCCTATTTGCTTGAAACACATCTCCAATACCTACTGTTAAATTTTTTCAAAAGTAAATACAGTCAGGTTCTGCATAATGACATTTCAGTCAATGTCAATGGAAGAATTCAGTGCTGTAACCCTAAGGCTGGCAACTCATTCACTGTGTATGTCAATGGGTGTCAATGGACCACCCATACCACGGTAGTCCCATAAGACTATGGAACTGAAAAATTCCTATTGACTAGTAACATTCAGCCTTCTTAATGTCCTAGCACAACACATTACTCACATGTCTGTGGTGATGCTATGTAAGCAGACTGATTGCACTGGTAGTTGTATGAAAGTATAGCACATATAACTATGTACAGTACATAATACTTGATAATGACAATAGATGACTATGTTATTGGTTTATATGTTCACTATACTATACTTTTTATGATTATTTTACAGTGTCCTACTTCTACTTATAAAAAATAAAAACTAACTGCAAAACAGCCAGAAGCAGGTCCTTAAGACACCATTCAGAAGAAGGCATTGTCATTGTAAAAGATGACAGCTCCGTGCAGACTGTTGACCTTGAAGGACTTTCCAGGGGGACAAGATGGGGAGGTGGAAGACAGTAAGCCTGACAATCTTGTCCCATGTAGGGCCAGGCTCATGTGTGTTCGTGTCTTCATTTTTAACAAAAAAGTTTAAAAAGTAAAAAAAAGATAGCTGGGTGTGATAGCGTGTGCCTGTAGTTCCAGCTACTTGGAAGGCTGAGGCAGAAGGATCGCTGGAGCCCAGCAGAGGTTGCGGTGGCCGGGAGCGTGCCCCTGCACTCCAGTCTGGGCAACAGAGTGAGACTCCAACTCAAAAAAAAAAAAAAAAAAGAAAAGAAAAAGTAAAAAAAGAAAAAAAAAAAAATCTCATAAGGTATAAAATATTTTTTGTACTACAGTACAGTGTATTTTTATTTTAATCTAAGTGTTACTACATGAGTCAAAAAGTTAAAAAAAAGTTAAAAGCTTATAAAATAACAATGTTATAGAAAATTAAGGTGAATTTATCATTGAAGAAAAAAATTTAAAGAAATTTAGTGCAAGACCTCATCTCTACAATAAATCAAAAATGAGCCAGGCGTGGTAGTGCACACCTGTAATTCCGGCTACTCGGAAGGCTGAGGCGGAAGGCTCGCCGGAGACCAGCAGGTTGAGGCTGCGGTGGCTGGGAGAGGCCACTGCACTCCAGTCTGGCAGACTGAGTGAGACTCCAACTCAAAAAAAAAAAGAAATTTAGTGTAGCCTAAGTGTACAGAGTTTTAAAAGTCTACTTTATATCGTGTCCCAGGCCTTCACATTCATTTGTCACTCACACACAGATTCACCCAGAGCAAATGCCAGTCCTTCAGGCTCCATTTATGGTAAGCACCCGATACAAGTGTGTCATTTTTTTGGTAGAGACAGGATCTCACTGTGTTGCTCAGGTTGGTCTCAAACTCTTGACTTCAAGCAATCCTCCTACTTCTGTCTCCCAAAGTGATGGGATTATAGGCATCAGTCATCAGCCTGGTCAGAGGCAGCATTTACAAACTTTTGGGTTGGGCTCGATGGCTCAGCCTGTAATCCCAGCACTTTGGAGGCCAAGGTGAGTGGATTGCCTGAGCTCGCAGGTTTGAGACCAGCCTGGGCAACTTGGTGAGATCTCGTCTCTACAATTAAAAAAAAAAAATTAGCTGGGAGCAATAGCGTGTGCCTGTAGTTCTGGCTACTTGGAAGGCTGAGGCGGAAGGATCACCTGAGCCCAGCGGGTAGAGGCTGCGGTGGCCAGGCGAGTGCCACTGTACTCCAGCCTGGGCTACAGTGAGACTTCAACTCAAAAATAAATAAATAAAATAAAATAAAATCTTTTTTATCGTATTTTTACAGTACCCTTTCTAAGTTGAGATATGTTTAGATACAAAAATATTTACCCTTCTGTTACAACTGCCTACAGCATTAATCACAGTAATGTGCTGTACAGGTTTGCAGCCTAGGAGCAACAGCTACACCACATGGCCTGAGGGAATAGTAGGCTAGACTTTATGATGTTCACACAATGAAACTGCCTACTGACTCATTTCTCAGAGTGTAATTCTGTTGTTGAGTTATGCCTGGCTGTATCAGCATATAATTATTTCGCTTTTATAAAGAAACACATGTATGTAAAATGAGCTTATATGTTCGTAAATACAAAGGAAATACTCTAAGGATATGCACTGAACTTTATTAACGATTACTCATAGTCATTTTAGACTATCTACTAATTTGAATTATTTACAATAAGCATGTTGGCACTATTGCATCAGTAAAGAGAAAAAAATGTAAAGAAATTTCCAGAATATATTAATTAGACCTTGCTTTTATTCTTTTACTTGCTTTACATATCACCTGACACAATTCATCTACTTTATGAAAACAACTTTTTATCATTATATGCAATAGTTACACAAACTATTGCAAAGTTAGCACAAACACTAAACTAGCAAATACTAAACTACTGCTCCTAGGGAAATACAAGGTTAGTATACTATGAGCCTCTGATCATAAAATTTTCATCAACTTATCAATATAAAACCCAACTTATCAATATAAAACCTTGTTTTTTGTGTATTTCTGTTAAAATATCTTATTTAGTATATGTTCTTGATTATCAATTTTGCACTCATGACCAACAACACTATAACTCATGTCTGAACAAACTTTATCCAATAAACGTATCTCCTCTGTAAGGAACATTTCAGCCTTCTTGTGCTTAGGAACACTACAGCACTATACAGGGAACATTTTTAAAAGGGAAATCTCCAACAAAAAAATGCAAAACCAACGCTAAATAGACCATGAGAAGGACACTCGTCTACAGTATGAGAATTAAAACAAGAAGGCAAAGCATCATCTTGCTTGGCTTCAGATGGGGATGTGTGCACTGGGTGAATCAAATCTTTTACTGCTCGGTACATGTCCAAAGATAACTATAAATGTGCTACAAGTATGGATTTTGGGGTTAAAAATACATTTTACTTAGTAGGTAAATTTGTAAATAAGAAATTGACAAATAATGAGAACAGAATGTCCCTTAAATGCAATCTAAGCCAGTTTCATCATCTGCAAAAATGGAATGATAAACAAGAGGAACTCACCAGGTGCAGTGGCTCACGCCTGTAATCCCAGCACTTTGGGAGGTGGAGATGAGAAGATTGCCTAAGTCCAGGGGTTCAAGACCAGCCTGGGCAACTTGGCGAGATCTGATCTCTAAAATAAATTTAAAAATTAGCCAGGCGTGGTGGCGTGTGAAGGATTGCATGAGTCTAGCAGGTGGAGGCTGCGGTGGCTGTGAGCGTGCCACTACACTTCAGTCTGCGCAATATATTAAGTGAAACTCCTACTCAAAAAAACCCAAAAAACAAACCAAAAAACCACTAGAGGAACTCTAAATTTATTTAAAACTTAGAATATTTTAACATATTCACGACTGGCAGGTTTTTTGTATTCCTAATGCTGAGTGGGTGAAAATAGGGAAAATTTGAAGCTGGTTGCTGCAGGCTTCTGTCATGGAATGATGTAAATTTACGTCAGTGGTTGTGGATGGGTTAAAATTATTTAATGCAGCTGGGCTTGGTGGCTCAGCCTGTAATCCCAGAACGTTGGGAGGCTGAGGGGAGTGGACTGACTGAGCCCGTGGGTTCGAGACCAGCCCGGGCAACTTGGTGAGACCTCATCTCCACAATAAATTAAAAAATTAGCCAGGCATTGTAAGCATGTGCCTGTAGTTCCAGCCACCCTGAGGCGGAAGGATTGCCGGAGCCCAGCAGGTTGACACTGGGGTGGCCGTTGAGTATGCCACTGCACTCCAGCCTGGATAACAAAGTTAGACTCAGCTCAAAAAAAAAAAATTAATGTTAGCTAACGAACTAATAATGTATCATATCATATTTACTGTACCAATTTGGCCTATCTAGAGATTAAAACAAATTTTAGGCCAACATCTACAAATTGAAAGACTTCATCTACAAATCCAGATTTCTACTTTTCTTGAAAAACAATGGCCTGACGGCTCATGGTAACTAATACATTTCACACAATTTAAGAAGCCATCGATTTTAAGACCTACCATCTTTTAAAAGTATTATTCATTTAATCTTCACAAAAACTCTATAACATAGGTACTATGACATTTTTTTTTTTTGAGTTGGAGTTTCACTCTGTCGCCCAGACTGGAGTGCAGTGGCATGCTCCCAGCCACCGCAGTCTCAACTGCTGGGCTCCGGCGATCCTTCCACCTCAGCCTTTCAGGTAGCTGGAACTGCAGGCACGCGCTACCACACCCGGCTAGTTTTTGATTTATTGTAGAGACGAGGTCTCGCCAAGTTGCCTAGGCAGGTCTCGAACCCGCAGGCTCAGGCAATCCACTCACCTCGGCCTCCCAAAGTGCTGGGATTACAGGCTGAGCTACCGAGGCCGGCCTGACACTATGACATTTTAGAGATGAGGAAATAGAGGCACAAGTTAAGTAACTTGTCCACATATATAAAACTATTAAGTGGTGGCACACAGTCTCATGTGAGAACATGCAGGCTCCCCTTTCATCCCAAACCTCTCTGCTCTTCACGGACCTGATCTGCTTCAGGGATGCTCTCAACTGAAATATGAATTTGTGACCCTTGAGATCAACAACAGGATACTATATAACAAAACACAGTTCTAAAGAGAAAAAATTATATCTGAGTAAAATTTAACCCAGAGTCAGGATCAGAAAGGGGTAATAATAGAAAAAAATTTAAGAGAAAAAGTTCGATTAACTCATATTACGCTAAGTATTAGGTGCTCTGAGAGGTTCAATCATGAATTAGACATGGATTCTGTTATCAAGAATCTTTTACAGACCATGAGAAGAAAAATAATGCAATTAACAAGGGTAACTGAAAATCTAGTACTTTAAATAATTCCTAATGAAGTAGTTCTGTTTTAATAAGGAAAGATATCCAAGATACAGCAATCAATGAAAAAGAGACGCTATAAAACTAGGATGGTAAACGTACATACATTTAAAGAACACTGACATAATATAGTCTGCAGTATTCCTCACAATTGCTAATCAAGGTCCTTTTTTAAAAAAAGGTATAATCAGTAACTACTTAACAAAAATGAAGGACAGGAATGGCAACTAAAATGCTAACTCTAACCATCTGTTGTAATTATCAGCAAATACTTATCAAGCACCTGCTACCAACTTACTTTTATGATATAACCTTGCCTTTATAAAGTTTAAACTAGTGTTGCTGGCTGGGCGTGGTGACTCACACCTTTAATTCCAGCACTTTGGGAGGCGAAGTTGAGAGGACTGCCTGAGTCTACAGGTTTGAGACCAGCCTGGGTAACATGGCGAGACCTCGTCTCTACAATAAATCAAAAAATTAGCCGGGCTCGGTGGCTCAGCCTGTAATCCCACACCTTTGGGAGGCTGAGGTGAGTGGATTGCCTGAGCCCACAGGTTCGAGACCTGCCTGGGCAGCAAGACCTCATCTCTACAATAAATCAAAAAATCAGCCGGGCGTGGTAGCGCATGCCTGTAATTCCGGCTACTCGAAAGGCTGAGGCGGAAGGATCTCCGGAGCCCAGCAGGTCGAGGCTGCGGTGGCCGGGAGCAGCCACTGCACTCCAGTCTGGGCGACAGAGTGAGACTGACTCAAAAAAAAAAAAAAAAAAATTAGCTGGACTTGGTGGCAATATCTATAGATCCAGCTACTTGGAAGGCTGAGGCAGAACTGCCTGAGCCCAGCAGGTCGATGTTGTGGTGGCCGTGAGTGTGCCCCTGCACTCCAGCCTGGGGTACAGAGTGAGACTCTGATTCAAAACAAAACAAAACAAAACCAAAAAACAGTTGTCTTTCTTAAAACAGTACTTTCCCAGCCATGACTATTCACTATAGGACTAAAGTAATTTATGTTAATAGCCAATTCATTTGTAATATTTTTAATGGAATAATAATATTACTGTTTCAGAACACAAAAAGAGCCAGAAATTTAATTTAAATCGAACTCTGTTAATGAGAAGACTATAAAAAAAAGTAAAAGTCAATCTTATCTTTGGATGACCTAAATTATTGTAACCTAAAAAAAAGATGTAGGAACACTAAAAAAAATCAAACACAGCCGGGCTCGGTAGCTCAGCCTGTAATCCCAGCACTTTGGGAGGCTGAGGTGAGTGGATTGCTTGAGCCCGTGGGTTCAAGACCTGCCTGGGCAACTTGGCAAGACTTCATCTCTACAATAAATCAAAAATTAGCCGGGCGTGGTAGTGCGTGCCTGTAGTTCCAGCTGCTTGGAAGGCTAAGGCAGAAGGATTGCCGGAGCCCAGCAGGTCGAGGCTGCAGTGGCCGGGAGCGGCCACTGCACTCCAGTGTGGGTGACAGAGTGAGACTCCAGCACACACACACACAAAAATCAAAACCAAGTCTTTTTGCGGACAAATCCAACAAACCCAACACAATCTGTATCAATATAATTACTATAAATTAGCCAAGATAATCTACTGCTTCATTTATTCTCCATGCTTCCTCCAAGAAATGAACTATGACTTTCAAAAGGATACCCTTTTAAGCAAGAGATCATAATGAAATGTGTCTACAAAATAACCTATCGCAAATGCTAGCAACTCAAAACCTACATCACAAAAGTTTTCAAATTAAAGGTGAATAACTTTTTATTCAAAGAACATTTATGCTGGGTGTGCTGGCTCATGCCGGTAATCCCAGCACTTTCAGAGGTAGAGTCATGGATTGCCTGAGCCTACAGGTTTGAGACCACCCTGGGCAACTTGGTGAAACCTCATCTCTACAATAAATCAAAAAATTAGCCAGACGTGGTGGTGCACGCCTGTAGTTTCAGCTACTTGGAAGGCAGAAGCGGAAGGATCGCCTAAACCCAGCAGGTTGAGGCTGTAGTGGCTGTGAGCATGCCACTGTACTCTAGCCTGGGCAACAGAGTGAGACTCTGACTCAAAAACAAACAAAAAAATAACAAAGAACATTTATGGCATTTCTGCCTGAGGTTTAAAATAATAAGCATAACTTTTCTATATCTACAACAGGCAAAAGGCAGAGTACAAAGCAGTAATAAATCATAAATGGTAAATATAGTACAAAAAAGTTACATGGTATTTGCTATCAGCAAATTTATATCAGAAATTCTTGTATTTTTTCCTAAAAAAATTATCAGATTCAATCCTGGGCCTTTGGGAGGCTGAGGTGAGTGGATTGCCTGAGCCCGCGGATTCGAGAACCGCCTGGGCAGCGAGACCTCATCTCTACAACAAATAAAAAAATTAGGTGGGCATGGTAGCGCGCGCCTGTAGTTCCAGTTACTTGGAAGGCTGAGGCGGAAGGATCACTGGAGCCCAGCAGGTCGAGGCTGCGGTGGCCAGGAGCGGCCACTGCACTCCAATCTGGGCAACAGAGTGAGACTCCAACTCAAAAACAAACAAACAAACAAACAAAAAAATTATCAGATTCAAGAGTGATTACAATTACTAAAAGCCGTAAGGCATCAGGATTTGATATATCCTCTAGAACAATGTTTCTCAAAATACTAGATCCACAAGGTTTCCACAAGATAAAAGAGTATCTGGCAAACACAGCTTACTTTATAACTCCATTTTTAAAATATCTGAAAATATAACAGTGCCTGCTTATGAAACCCTGTATAAATATTAGAAGTTTTGTTTTGATCATCACACACACTTCTTTGCTGACAAAATTCTTTTCTCAAGGACATCTATCTAAAATTTTTGGAACATATCTTGCTAATGCTAGGGCATGTAAAATTTAAATAATTCTAGTTTTTGTAAATCATTCTAAATAATTTACACAATTTCAAAAAAGTCAGGTAGTATTCAGTAGGCTCTACTTAAAAAGAGTATAAAAGGCATTTTTGCTTGGATATAGATGTGATCAAAATAAAAACTGTTATTATATTTCTGACACTGTTATTGCAAGACAAGCCAAGTTATGACATTGACCTGGTTATTAATGCAGAATATGAGACATCAAGCCAAATAGGAGTTTCAGACTACATGTTTATAGTAACATGGTATAAAATGTGTTTGACCAAACCAAAACTATGTTTAAATTTAAGCCCACACTTCTTAATAACATTTTCATTAAAAGAAAGTATTTCTGTATCTAGGCCGGGTTCAGTGGCTCAGCCTGTAATCCCAGCACTTTGGGAGGCCGAGGCAAGAAGATTGCCTGAGCCCGCGGGTTCAAGACCAGCCCGGGCAACTTGGAGAGACCTCGTCTCTACAATAAATCAAAAATTAGCCAGGCGTGGCAGTGCACACCTGTAGTTCCGGCTACTTGAAAGGCTGAGGCAGAAGGATCACTGGAACCCAGCAGGTTGATGCTGGAGTGGCCGTGAGTGTACTACTGCATTCCAGCCTGGGCAACAAAGTGAGATTCCAACTCAAAAAAAGAAAAAGAAAAAGAAAAAAAGTATAGCTATACCTATATTGTTAGCCCTTTTGCTTTCTGAGCCAGATGATTAAAGTCTGACCTCAAAAGAGACCCCATAACAACGCAGTAATTCTTCATGCTTTTTCTGGACTTGGGCAACTTTCTTGCCTCAGGATCTAATTAGAGAACAGATGATGCCCCTGTGACTTATCATCAAATGTAGCTAGCACTTGTCTTGGAATTTTCAAGAAACTAGTTTTAAAAAAAGATACTAGTTAGAAGGTAGAACTAAGCACTTTTAAAAGCATAAGCATTTAAAGGCATGAGTAGTCCCTGGTGGTTTAGTGGTTAGGAAAAAAACTCCTAAAAACTAAAAACAACAAAAAAGCATGAGTAGGATTTTTACTATAATAGTTTATTTGCACTCAGTAAAGAAGGCCATGACTAAGAAGGCTTCAATTATCAGAAATCGGTGTCCTTCTCTATCTCAAGTAAAAAAAGAAAAATCAAATTAAAAAGTACATGACTCTAAAATATAAAAAGTTTAATGTGCAGCTGGCTTGGTGGCTCAGCCTGTAATCCCACGTTTTGGGAGGCTGAGGTGAGTGGATTGCCTGAGCCCGTGGGTTTGAGACCCACCTGGGCAATTTGGCGAGACCTCATCTCTACAATAAATCAAAAAATTAGCCAGGCATGGTAGTGTGCACCTGTATTTCCAGCTACTTTGAAGGCTGAGGCGGAAGGATCGCTGGAGCCCAGCAGGTTGGGAGTGTGCCCTGCACTCCAGCGTGGGCGACAGAGTGAGACTCCAACTCAAAAAAAAAACAAGTTTAATGTGGATTAAATGCTGGATTTAAAATATCCAGTACTTTACAGAATTGCTGACTATCCTATGATACAAATATTTACAACTTGACTGATTCTGAAGACCATCTTAGTATCAGTCCAAAAGTTACACAACTAGGAGCACGATAAGCTAAGTACTATACAATCAGTAACATAACTCTCACATTTAAAAGATACTAAATTCTAAAGGAAAAGCAAGAAAGCATTCAAAGCATTTAGTAAATCTCAAAAACCCCCGAAGTAAAAAATTTGACACAATGGACTTGAATCAACTGTAAACTTTGATTGCTAGTCTTCAAAAAGTATTGTTTTAGTACCTAATAATTTATAAGTTACTATTATTACAGAAATGTGATTTATTTCAAATAAAACAATAGTTAATTCATTTTTACAAGTATTTACTGAGAATCTACTACTATGGAAAAACAAAGATTAAAACACACATGAACTTTGCCCCTTAAGAGCCTAGAAGGGATAAGTTAAAATGCAAAGGTAGCTCAGAAAGGAAAACTTATCTGTGGCCAGGAAAATAAGTACAGATTAGGAAAGTCACTGATGAGTTTGAAGGACAGGCAGAATTCAGACAAAGAGTCTTTCCACTGGAAAAAGATGTTGGAAAAAAGAGAAAAGATGGAAAACCGTAAGGAAAAAAAAGTAACTGCAGAAATGGAAAAAAAAACTACAAAATATTAAATGATAATATAGAAGTTAGAGGTTAAAAGCTCTGGTAACAAATAACAAATCACTAATGAAAACATCTAATATTATACTGCACACTCCACTGATGCTCCATAAATACTTCTAAATTAGTAACTTAGGATCTCTTCTATTTGTACTTCCTGAAGGAATGAGATGGCGAAACGAGTTTTATTCATACTCAGAGTAAAGTAATTCTCTTCAAAAGATAAATTATGTTTCCAATTTTGAGTGTACACATGCAACGTTAGGCAAGGACAAGGACCCTCAATTTTCTTTCAGCTTGTATATGTACAAAACACATAAGTGATATTCAAGTTCATTTTTAAATCCACATAAGGCCTGGCACGGTGGTTCAGCCTGTAATTCCAGCATTTTGGGAGGTCGGGGCGAGAGGACTGCTTGAGACCAGCCTGGGCAACTTGACAATAAATCACAAAAACTAGCTGGGCATGGCGTGCATCTGTAGTTCCAGCTACTTGGAAGGCTGAAGCGGGATTGTCTGAGCCCAGCAGGTTGAGGCTGCAGTGGCCGTGAGCTTGCCACCACTGCACTCCAGCCTGTGCAACAAGAGTGAGATTCCAACTCAAAAAAAAAAAAAAAAAAATCAAATAAATAAATGAATAAATAAATTGACATAAAAACTGTGTCTTCCATTCCCAACTCTTCAGTACTGTACAGCCTGCTTTTGTGCTCCTGAAAAATAAAGGCCTTCCAGCTTTAAAATCCTAAACTGGATGAATTCTACACCATCTTTTCTACAGAAGTCACTGTGACAAGGCCAACTATAACAATAACAACAAAGGGTTTTCTTCCTTTTTCTTCCTTTAACCCACACATAGTAAAAACTATCCTTTATTGTATACCTACTAAGTGCACTTTTTTTTTGAGTTGGAGTCTCACTCTGTCGCCCCAGCTGGAGTGCAGTGGCACACTCACCGCCACCGCAGCCTCGACCTGCTGGACTCAGGTGATCCTTCTGCCTCAGCCTTCCAAGTAGCTGGAACCACAGGCACACGCCACCACGCTGGACTAATTTTTTAATTTATTGTAGAGACGAGGTCTTGCCAGGTTGCCCAGCCTGGTCTCAAACCCGCAGGCTGAGGCAATTCTCTCGCCTCCACTTCCCAAAGTGCTGGGATGACAGATGTGAGTCACCACGCCCCACCAAGTGCCTGCATTTTCTATTTCTTACTTCATGTGATCCTCATCACACCTTGAAGAGCAAGCATCCTGCTCACTCTCCTTAGAGGGTATTAGCTCCAAAGCAAGCTCTAACATATCACACCTTAAAATCCTACGCCTCAAACACTAATGCTAAGCAAAATAAACCAGAGCTGGTGAGGGGACTGCGACTATGGTCATCTGGAGAGAATAGGGTCCTCGAACAGGGGAGCTCAGGCTGCCCTGCAGCCAAATGAGAGGGGGTAGGAGAGGAGAGGGGAGGGGGAAGGTAATATCCTACTCTTCAAACAAATGAAACAGGTTCATCAACTTTCAACCTACGCTTTAACCAGTTCTTCACAGAGCTGTGCGGTTCATTTTGGGTTTTTTTTTTTTTTTTTGAGACAGGGTCTGCCCATGTCGCCCAAGCTGGTCTTAGAACTCCTGGGCTCAAGCAATCCTCCCGATTAGCTGGGATTACAGGCATGCACATCGTGCCTGGCTGCAGTCAATTTTAATAATATTACAGAAACTTCGAAAATTCTCAGAGAATTGAAACACAGCATCAGTAATAAGTCTAGGTTCCGAAGCAAGTTGTGCCTTGATTGAATCCTGGCGGGCAGCGTGACCTTGGTTAAGTTATTTCACCTCTCCAAGCCTCATAATGCGCCTGGTAGTGAATGAAAAGAAGAACGCAGACTACCACAGAGCTAGAGCTTGGCCAATGAAAGATGTTGCTCAGGATCTCAGCAACAATGGTATGTCTAGGAATACTGCCCCAAGTTTACCTTTAAAATGTCCTATTTGGTCACTTCGACGTAGACCTAAAATCATTCTCAAATAAAAAGTTTATTTTTTAAAATGTCATACACCCTCAGTTCCATTAGAGCCAAACTTCAAAATAAGTTTATCCTAAATCCCAAATCCCAGCAACTACCAAATCCTGTTTTTAGTAACTAGCAATTTAAAAGTAATAATAACGCTGCGAATCATGTCATTAGACGTTCGGGCAGAAAGTGGGAGATGTGTCCCCAAGGCGGTCTGAGCGCGAAAGTCTCTACCTGCCAAATGACAAGCACGGGGGCGGGTTCGAAAAGCGGGGTCTGAACTAGCAGCCCCCGGTAGGGCGGCCTCCTCCCAGCTGCCGGCGCCGGAGCAGGTGGCTTCGTGCCCCAAGGAAGATCGTGTCACTCTCGGCCGCCCGCGCCTGCCAACAGTCGGGCGCCCCCGGGTCGGCCTGCGAGGGCGGGCGAGTTCCGCGGTCGAGGCCCGACGGCCCGACTCTCCCCGCCCGGGCTCAAAGGCCTGCGGGGTGGGGGCCGAGCCGGGACACGAGAGAGAAACCCGGGGGCTTCAGGAGAGGAAAGGAGGCCGGGGGGAGGCGGCGTGCGGGAGGTGACTGAGCCCGAGTCCTAGCCCCCGGCCCGGCCCGGCCCGGAACCCCCCGCTGCTCTCACCGTCTCGGCTTCGGTGTGTTGGGGTCCGGCACTCTGACCCCCCATCACCCCGCGGAGGAAATTCATCTTGCCGTTAAGCCACCGGCCTCACCGGCCCCTTCCGGAAAGAAAGACAACAAC
>NW_007255876.1:564072-570350 GCF_000164805.1 Carlito syrichta | reverse complement strand
TCCTCGGCGGCCACCCCAGCCCGGGAGCCCGGAAACAGCCGACGGCAGCGGCCGCGCTGCGCATGCGCGGGGACGTGGCATGACGTGGCGGCTCGAAGGGCGAAGGCGAAAGGCGAGAGGAGGCTAGAGGAGCCGGGAGCCGGGGTCGCCCTAGCCACGCCCCCGCGCAGATCCCGCCCCGCGCGCAGGCACCGCCCTCTCTCAGTGCCCCGCGCTGGCCCCCCGCGCAGGCCCCGCCCCCGCCACACCGACACCCCGCCCACTCCTGCACTCTCGGAGGGTGGCCGCTGGTCGCAGCCGCCCACGTGGTCGAAGCCCGTCCCCGGAGGCTGGAGAGGATCTGATTCAGCTAGGCGCTTTGGCTTGCAGGGTATTTAATTGTCACCGAGTGGGACTCACTGCCAGCTCTCAAATCGCTGTTCTTATTTTGTTGAGTCGAAAGTGAAATTTCCCTTCGGCCGACGTGACAGGTAAGGGGTCCCAGCCTCTGGGCGGGTTCGTTTGGCTTTGCGGCGTAGCTGGACGAGCTCTTGGCTTTTTGATCCCCTGTAAATCGCATTTCTGCACAGGGCTTTGTTTGTTAGTGACCCCCTCGTTCCACTGCCGCTGGAGGGCGCGTGTCTCAGCTGCTGCTCTTCAGATCTGCTAGGAGGAATTCCTAGATTAAACACCAGGTGCGCCTCTGTTTTCAAGTGTCTTAAGGAGGAGACCCATTGAACCTTGCATCTAGCTTGCTAGAGACATGCATTGTTCTGCAGTGTCAATTTGACAGGGAGTAATATAACATTCTAACTCTCAACCTCTGCATTTTCATTTTTTAACATCAAAACAGTACCTTTTTCAAATTGGTATGCCTCTTCCTTTCGAAACGAGGTTGCCAGGTACGCATGCTTCTGGAATAGTCTTGCAAATTTCATGAGCCTAAAAAGCTCTGGTGTCTGGTTAGCTCACTGACTCATTCACCTCTCCACTTGAATTTCCCACAGGTCTCAGATTCAGCATTTAAAATTGAACTCATCATCTTCCCTTGCCTCCCTTAAAGAAAAAAAGTCGTTATGTTTCTTCTGCTGTGTGCCCTGCCATGCTCAATAGTACCACTATCCAGATAATTGCCTAAGTCAGAAGGAGGAAGCTGGGGGAAAAAATTGTTTAGAGACTGGCTTTCCGCCTCCGCATGTCAAATCAATAGTCAAGTCTCATCATTTCTGTTCGTAGAGCATTTCTCAAATTGGTCCTCTGCTCTCCACCCTTTCTGCCTGTGACATGGCTTATGTTCTTCTCATCATTTGTCACCGAGATTACAGCAATAGACTCCTAACGAGTTTGTCTGCATTCAGTCCTTGCTTACCCCCAATCCTCTTCAGTCCACCCATGAGTGAGCCTAACAACAGAACATCTTCATATCAGTCCTCTCCTTCAAATCTGCCAGTGACTCCCCATTCTCTCTACAAAGCTCTGGTTTGTTATGCTGGCCTGTTGTGATCTGGCTTTTGCTTATCTTTCCAGCTTCTGCCTCCCCCACATACTCTAGGTGTTAGGCATTTTTCTCATACCCTAACCCTCCCTCCTCTTTATCAATCAAACTCCTGCTAATTCCTTAAGACTGAGCTCTGGCATCATCTCCTGAAAGCTTTCCCAGAAATCCAGATGCTAGCACATTGCATTTATTAATATGTATATGGTGGTCACTCAATAAATGCTTGTTAAATCAAACTGTCAAGGGAAAGACTATGTTATTCATTTTTATTTCTCTGGTGCTTACTGTTGTCTCATAAAAGGTGATATTGATGGATAAATGAATAAATCACTGAGGAATATATTAATATTTTGCTGAGGAGGAGGATTCTTTTTTCATCTGTAAAGTGGAATTGTAGAGAACACGTAATACCGGCTACGGTGAGGTGAAAGTTCATTTTCTAGTGCCAAGGTTTTAAGCCTGGGTGACATGGAGAGTGGTGGGGTCACACTGCCAAAAATACTGTGCACTAAGCATTGTCCTCTGCTTTAAAACTAGACACTTGACATTTTACTTCAGACGTTTTCCATGGGGGCATTTTGTTGCAGCCTAAAAAAAGTAACCAATAAATGCTTAGCAAAATTGCATGAAAAGAACTTCACCCAATCTTTAAGCCTCACACCTCCTCACCTCAGCCCTCCCTGATTCCCACTCTACCCATCATAAAGCATGAGGCTCAGAGGTGGAATAGGCTCACGGTTGTCTACCAGGTCTCCTTGTTGGTAAGAAGAGTGCTTTGACATTTTAACAAAGTTGTTTCAGGGCATCAGCCTCTTCAAGCGTCCTGTTTCGTTTTAAACTTTGGTGAATATGGTAAGTTACTATACTTTAGTGAGTATAGTAGTAACAGCTTACTATGAGTGTTGCCTTCACTTGACCTGTTTCCTTCCTAACAGCATCACCTGGGCAGGAAGAACTGTGGGCAGGAGGGATGGACAGTTAGGTGTAGAGGTTGATGAGGGCGAAGTCCCCCAAATTCCCTGGCCTCAAAATCTTACCTCTCTTCTGGTGTCTGAGAACAGAAGGAGTTGTCCCCTACCTCCAGCCTCAAGAGAAGGCAGAGAAAATGCAGTGATTAATTTGTCCCTCACTTATGGTCTAAAGGGAGAACAGAAGCATTGTCACTGTGAAACAACTGTGTAATGGACTCCTTATTTCAGAGGAAGAGAGTTACTTATTAATCCACTTACACTAATTTTGTAGAGAAAAGTCATGTGGTATTCTGTTTGCAGCCTTTAATCTTGCATATTTTTTATAACATGGTAGATAATGCTCAGAACTATTTGTTAAAGGAAGAGGAAATATGGGGAAAAATGCCTGACTTATACTATTATACTTCTCACTTTCATAAATCTAAGCATACCATGAACCATTAAAATACGCATAATCCAAAATTTTGAGTAAATAAGAAAGATTTTTTCTTTTTCAAAACTAAACCTGATGGTGGAACAAATAACAATTCATTGGGTTGAAATATATATTTTTATATACATATTTTGTCAGTGGTCCACTTTTCCTATCCTTTCTTACTTTATAGTGGAAAACTCAGCAAGAACAATGAAATACGATAGCATGAGATTGTTTTTTGGTTGGGTTGGTGGTGGGGTGGGGCATGGTCTATACGCTGCTTAGTAGGATAAGTAGAAAAGATCATTTGTGTTTGAAATACATCATATACCAGTTTTTAAAGACTCATCACTGAAAAATGTGTTCAAAAACATTGTTGATATAATTATGCATTACTCTCCATTAACCAAACAACATACAGCAAAATAAATCGATAATGAGGAAGTGGCAGTCAAAATTCATGACTCACCAATAATAACAGTATCAAATGCATAATGCTTTTTGCCAGGCTCTGTTCAAAGTACTTCACATAAAAATTAGTTTACTGACTGGGCTCGGTGGCTCAGCCTGTAATCCCAGCACTTTGGGAGCCTGGGCTAGTGGATTGCATGAGCTTGTGGGCTCAAGACCAGCCCGGGCAACTTGGCAAGACCTCGTCTCTACAATAAATCAAAAATCACCCAGGCATATGGTAGCATGCGCCTGTAGTTCTGGCTACTTTTAAGCCTGAGGCAGAAGGATCGCCGGAGCCCAGCAGGTCGACGCTGGGGTGGTGGTGAGTGTGGCATTGCCCTCCAGCCTGGGCGAGGGAGTGAGACTCCAACTCAAAAAAAAAACCAAAAACTTACTGAATCCTCACAACATCCTTATGATGTGGGTTCCCTGTTTTGTAGATGGGGAAACAGGTCAAGAGAATAACTTGACCAAGGTCAAGCTAGGGAGTAGCAGAGCTGGAACATAAATTGGCAATCTGACTCCAAAGCCTGTGCTCATATATAATACGTTATCCTACCTTTTTAGACTTAAGTCAATGATCATGTACAAAGTGGATGGCTAGGTGCAGTAGCATGCCCATAATCAAGGTAGGAGGATTTCTTGAGCCCAAGAGTCTAAGACCAGCCTGGACAATATAGCGGAACCTTGTCTCTACAAAAATGTTTTAAAATTAGCCAGGCGTGGTGACACATGCCTGTAGTCCCAAATATTTGGGCAGTTGAGGCGGGAAGATCGCTTGACCCCACGAGTTTGAGCCTGTGGTGAACCATGATTGTGCCACTGCACTCCAACCTGCAGGACATAGTGAGACCTCAACTTAAAAAAAAAATGAAGTAGAAAAGAGACCCACAAGTTCATACATAATTTGGTCCCTCCATTATCTCCCTGACCTTATTTTCCATACTACATTCCCTCTCATTCACTGCACTCCAACCACACTGGCTGACTTCCTCTGTTTACAAGTTATTTCCCTGTGTATGGGAGGCTTGCTACTCTGTCTACATAGAGGTATGGCTCACTTCTTTAAGTCTGCTCAAACGTTACTTAGGTCTTTCCTACTGTTCTAAACTGCAGCCTTCGAATACTCCTCTTCCCTCTGCTCTGCTTATATTTCTCCAGCACTTACCAGTCTGATAGATTCTTCTCCTATACACACTATGTTCCCATATTTCATGGGCTCTACTAGGTCATTAAGTGTACTGTAGAGAAAAAAAATAAAACCCTGCCAGTGGTAAGGTGCCATCTACCGAAAGACTCATCTGAAATTCAGGTTTCATCACATGGGAAAAAAATATGCATTGTAAAAAGAAAAACAAAATGTGCATTGTAGGAGGAATGATATACAGTATATATTTTACATATTTATCTTGTTAGTATCTATTTTCCCTCAGCAGAATTCTAAACCCATCAGGGCAAGGCTCTTAGTCCTTTTATCCTCAGTGCTTAGTACAGCATCTGGCACATAAGAGGCACTTGGTAACTTTTTTTTTTGAGTCAGAGTCTCACTATATCACCCAGGCTGGAGTGCAGTGGCACAGTCATGGCCACCACAGCCTTGACCTGCTGGGCTCAGATGATCCTTCCACCTCAGCCTTCCAGATAACTGGAACCACAGGTGTGTGCCACCGTGCCTGGCTAGTTTTTTATTTATTGTAGAGATGCAGTTTCACCAAGTTGCCCAGGGTGATCTCAAAGGCACTTAGTAACTCTTTAATGAATGAATGAATTCCCCAAATTAGGAAATGTCTACTCTCAGCTCATGTGCACACAAGTAGCAAGACTGCATGCTGCTAAGCATTGCATGCGGCCTGGTTTCCCAAGTAGAATCATCCAAATCAGGCTCTCCAGGAAACTTTATTAACATGCTAATTTTATTTTATGAATATTTCAGTGGTCTTTAATGATTAGCTTAGTAATTACCTTTTATCATATGTAGAGATAAGCATCTGTGAAAGAAAAGACTTACATTATTAGATCTGAAAAAAACTGTCTCTCATGGTCAGTTCATCTTGCTTTGAAATCTACTAGCGAAGCTGGGTGCAGTGGCTCATGCCAATAATCCCAGCGCTTTGGGAGGCAGAGGCGAGAGGATTGCCTGAGCCCAGGGGTTCCAGACCATCCTGGGTAACTTGGTGAGACGTTGTCTCTACAATAAATCAAAAATTTATCTGGGTGTGGTGGCACTCACCTGTAGTTCCAGCTACTTGGAAGGCTGAGGCGGAAAGTTCCCCTTAGCCCAGCAGGTCGAGGCTGCGGTGGCCGTGAGTGTGCCACTGCACTCCAGCCTGGATGACAGAGTGAGACTCCAACTGAAAAATAAAAACAAAAACAAAAAACAAGGATTGTGGGTGGGCACAACATCAATAAGGGTACCCAATCTCAAACCAGGTAAAGTGGGAGCCAAAGGGAGGCTCAAACTTTACCTATACAATGACCACTTGTATACTTAATCCACTTGTACCCTACATCTTTAAAATTAAAAATTAAAAAAAAAAATCTACTAGTGAAATATTTCCTTCTTTTTTCTTTTTAGATAGGTAATACAGCCACATGGTTAAAATACAAAGTATAAAAGAGGTATACAATAAAAAATCTTTCTACCACACCTTGGCCAATCAGTTAATGCAGACAATTCTATATATTCTTTCACATTCACAAGTATATATATATATGTACTTGTATATATATATATATACATATATATATACCCTATTTTTTATTTTCTTTATTTCTTTATTTTTAAAATTATTGTCAGATTCCCTATTTTTTAAATAACACAAATAAATGTAGCACATTGTATACAGTTTTATGCTGTGCTTTATCTTGGAGGTTGGCCTATATCAATATATCCAGGGCCTCTTCATCCTTTCTTACTAAAGAAGTGAAGTGCTTTTCAAAACTTTTTTTTTTTTTTTTTTTT
>NW_007255876.1:554272-564052 GCF_000164805.1 Carlito syrichta | reverse complement strand
TTTGAGCTGGAGTCTCACTCTGTCACCCAGAGTGGAGTGCAGTGGCATGCTTCTGGCCACTGCAGCCTCGCCCTCCTGGGCTCCGGCAATCCTTCCAACTTAGCCTTCCAAGTAGCCGGAACTATAGGCGCACACTACCACGCCTGGCTAATTTTTGATTTATGGTAGAGACGAGGTCTCACCAAGTTGCCCAGGTGGGTCTCGAACCCGCGGGCTCAGGCAATCCACTTGCCTCGGCCTCTCAAAGTGCTGGGATTACAGGCTGAGCCACCGAACCCGGCCTCAAAATATTTGTTAAAGCCCCAGGAATTCTTTGGGAGAGGATGGTATAGTCCCCCATCCTGCTCCATTTTATTGGTTTTGTTTGCTTATACTTCCTATTTTGAACAAAAAGATTCAGAGACTACAGTGTTGGACAGCTTCTTCTCTTACGTGATATAAAATGTGACTGAGGTGAGAACTTGGAATAGGTAAGGTGTCTTACATAGTTGAGAGCTCAGGATTTCTGCATTGCCTTTTTAAAAAGGGGCAATAATTGTTATCTTATATGGTTGTTCTTAGGACTTTATTAGATAATATCTCTAATGTTTGTAGTACTTAGTACTTGAAACATAGTAAGTACTCAGTGAAGGCCAGGAGAGACTCCTCTAATGATCATCTTTTTTTTTTTTTTGAGTCGGAGTCTCACTCTGTCGCCCAGGCTGGAGTACAGTGGCACGTTTACAACCACCGCAGCCTCAGCCTGCTGTGCTCAGCCGATCCTTCTGCCTCAGCCTTCCAAGTAGCTGGAACTTCAGGCATGCGCCACCATGCCTGGCTGATTTTTAAAAATTTATTGTAGAGACAAGGTCTTGCCAAGTTGCCCAGGCTGGTCTCGAACCCCTGAACTCAGGCAATCCTCTCGCCTCTGTCTCCCAAAGTGCTGGGATGACAGGGGTGAGCCACTGTGTCTGGCCTAATGATCATCTTCAATGTGTATTGAAAAATTTTTTTTTGAATCAGAGTCTCACTCTGTCATCCAGGTTGGGGTGCAGTGGCACACTGCTCACGGCCACCGCAGCTTCGATCTGCTGGGCTCAGGTGATCCGTCTGCCTCAGCCTTCCAAGTAGCTGGAACTATAGACATGTGCCACCATACCTGGCTTATTTTTTTATTTATTGTAGAGACAAGGTCTCACCAAGTTGCCCAGGCTGGTCTCGAACCCCTGAACTTAGACAATCCTCTTGCCCCAAAGTGCTGGGGTGACAGGCCTGAGCCACCGTGTCCAGCCTATTTTTGAGTTCTTAACACTGAACATTTAAAGATATTACCCTGTAACGGTACTCAACTCCAACTTTATTGGCTCATGTTACTGAAAAGTCTATTACTTAAGATGTGGCTTAATCGAGGGTATCAAAAATCCCCAGGTTCTGGGATCTCACTATTTCTGGACTCTGCTCTCTTTATTGGTTTTTCCCTCCTGCTCGAGGGCAAGATGACTGGCAGGACTTGCACTTCTACAGTCCCCCAGGTCTGAGTTCATCAAGGAAGACTTCAAACCTATCTCCTAATAGTCCCAGCAAAAGTGTTCCGTATCAGCCGGGCATAGTGGCTTATACCTATAATCCTAGCACTTTAGGAGGCCAGAGCGAGAGGAGATAGCCTGAGCCCAAGGGTTCGAGACCAACCTGGGCAACTTGATGAGACCTCGTCTCTACAATAAATCAACAAATTAGCTGGGCGTAGTGGCGAGTGCCTGTAGTTCCAGCTTCTTGGAAGGCTGAGACGGAAGGATTGCCTGAGCCTAGCAGGTCGAGTCTGCGGTGGCCATGAGCGTACCACTGCATTCCAGCCTGGGTGACAGTGAGACTCCGACTCAAAAAAAAAGAAAAAAGAAAGTATCCTGTGTATCATTTCATCCAGCTGGATCACGTGCCTGTGGTGGGCCAGTCCCTGTAGTCCAGGCAGGGTTTGAGATGTTATTGGCCTTGAGTCGCATTCTCACCTGTAAAGCAAAGAGTGGGAGTCCTCATCCCACAGCATATGGCATGATAGCTGGGGAACAGGGACTTTCAGATTCCTCAAAGAAAGCCAGTATACTATGCCAGGAGAAAGTTCATTAGGATAAGAAGAACAGTAGATGCTCACTGTATCCCCAGTGTACTTAACTGCTTGCCAGTTTGTTTTGAAACATGTTTTTCTAGCAGTACCAAAAACATGCTAGCATCTTCTGTTGTTCTGCAAGAGATTCAAAAGATCATGTTAAATTATTTAACAAAAGCAATTTTGCATTGCATTGATTTATATCAGCAGGCAACTCTGCACCTTCTTTTTTAGAAAAGCATAATCCAGGTCTATTTCCATTTTTAAGAAGAAATAATAAACAGAATTGCTTACTTATGAAACACCTAGATTTAGGAAATCCCATTTTCAGTTCCAAAGCACTTTTTATAAAACTATCAAGGGACTGATTTATCAGATCCAGTCTGTATCAACCTTTCCTGTGGAGAATTTGACTACCACCCCTCACACCATCATGTCTCCCACCTCCCCAGCTAGCTGAGTGGGCAGGTCCTGAATAGCCAGAATGGGTTTGAAGTTTTTACTGTCCTAGTCCATAGCCAGACTGAAGGCTTTGAAGTTTCACATTATTGGTTAGTGCCAAGATTCCATGGAAGCTTAAGATGACTTATTATGGAGTAATTGCAACCTTCACCAGTAAGCTATGATCCCAGATTAAGTTGCTGCTGATGTATCTGTTTTTTATTTTGAGTCGGATTCTTACTCTGTCGCTCAGGCTGGAGTGCAGTGGCATGCTCACAGCCACCGCAGCCTTGACCTGCTGGGCTCAGGCAATACTTCCATCTCAACCTTCCAAGTAGCTGAGACTACAGGCACACGCCACCACGCCTGGCTAATTTTTAAAAAAAATTTATTGTAGAGACAAATTCTCACCAACTTTCCCAGGCTGGGCTTGAACCCCTGGACTCAGGCAATCCTCTCGCCTCTGCCTCCCAAAGTACTGGGATTACCAGGTGTGAGCCTCTGTGCCCAGCCTGCAGATTTATCTCATTTGCCTCAATCTGTGACCCAAGCAAGTATGTGTGGGGGAGCCAGTGGCAGGGTTGTTTGTCTCTTGAGATCAGAATACAGTCTGTCAAGGTAGACTGGGCCTCTATGCTAGCAGATGGTGGCTGACTTGGACTGAAACTTTTCAAAGCCAGCCCCCAAGGTCCTCTTCCTCCCCAATTATGTGGGGTTTTTTTGTGCTTTTTTTTGAGACAAGGTCTTGCTGTCACTCGGGCTGCAGTACACAGTGTGATCATAGTTTATTGCAGCCTCAAACTCCAGAGTTCACGAGATCCTGCCTCAGCCTCTCAAGCTAGGACTATGCCATCATACCCAACTAATTTTTATTTTGTTTTATTTGTTTTGTAGAGTCGGGGTCTTGCTCAGGCTGGTCTTGAGCTCCTGGCTTCAGGTGATGCTCCTGCATCAGTCTCCCAAAGTACTGAGATTACAGGCTTGAGCCATTGTCACACTCAGCCTCTTCTGGGTCTTTAATGAAGTTGACTATAAGGTGCCAATGGCCTGTAACTGGCGAATATAACACATAATCAGGATAGGCCAAATAACTTGCAGATGCTAGGTAGAGGGTCCAGAACTGGCATAAGCAGGTGGTTTAAGGAAAAAAGAGAGAGTTGGGTATGGACACAATTCTCTGCCAGTAGCTCAGTGGTCCCTAGGCAGAGGGATGGAAGATGAGATAGATCATAAGCACAGACAGGCAAAAGAGAGAAGTCTTCCCTGTGACCTGTGGCCTGACTCTATTCCCTGATGCTGCCTTACCCCGGAACTTACAAACACCATACTAGTTGTGAGTGGCATAAAGAGCTAGAAGAACTCCAACTGTCTATCCCCACCTCCACATTCACACACATGCATAGTCTTTCCAGGGCAGGCATGGAGTCTGTGTGACCCACACTGACCCGGACCCAAGTCTTAGAGGTGCTCCCTTTCTCCCCAGTATGTGAGTAGTGACTCCTAAATAGTCAGAAGCCGAGGTCTCTGTAGGTCCCTGCAGCAGCCAGTCTCCTTCCTGTGAGGGTGCTGTTATCTAGGTCTGGTTCTAGAATCTGGGTCAGAGCAAAACGACTATACTGGTATTTTAGTCTTTATTTTATCATATAATTAATATCAGGATCTTTGTTTTTAAAAATGTCAGAATTCAGCCAGGCACAGTGGCTCACACGTGTCATCCCAGCACTTTGGGAGGTAGAGGCGAGATAATTACCTGAGCCCAGGGGTTCAATATCAACCTGGGAAACTTGGTGAGACCTTGTTTCTACAATAAATTTTTAAAAATTAGCCGGGCATGGTGGCACGCCCTGTGGTTCCAGTTACTTGGAAGGCTGAGGCAGAAGGATAGCCTGAGCACCCAGCAGGTCAAGGCTGCAATGGCTGTGAGAGTGCTACTGCACTCCAGCTTGGGCAACAAAGTGAGACTCTGACTCAAAAAATATGTAAATAGGCTGGGTGCGGTAGCTCAAGCCTGTAATCCCAGCACTTTGGGAGGCGGAGGTGAGAGGATTGCCTGAGGTCAGGGGTTCGAAATCAGCCTGGGCAACTTGGTGAGACCTTTTCTCTACAATAAATCAAAAAAATAAGCTGGGCGTGGTAGCACGTGCCTGTAGTTCCAGCTACTTGGAAGGCTGAGGCGAAAAGGTCGCCCGAGTCCAGCAGGTCGAGGCTGTGATGGCCGTGAACATGACACGGCGACAGGGTGAGACTCTACCTCAAAAAAAAAAAAGTAAATAAATAAATAGTTCAGAATGCATACATTTAAAACAAATTAGTGAAACAACTCATTTAACATATTTCATTTGAACACATATTAGTGCTTTCTATCAACTTTGAAAGAACTCTGGGCCCTGTCTGATAGGTTGATCTGATTGGCATTCATTGCCTTCCTGCCTCTTTAGCTCTTCTGCCTGGAACTGTTGGAGCCTCAGCTCTGGGTGGCTGATCAGCCCTGGCCAGAGGCTAGGGCTCCCTGATGCACAGAGTCGAAGTCTCACTCTGTCACTCAGGTTGGAATGCAGTGGCATTCTGATGGCCACTGCAGCCTCCACCTGCTGGGCTCAGGCGATCCTTTTCACCTCAGCCTTCCATGTGGCTGGACCCACAGGCAGGCATCACCACACCCACCTAATTTATTTATTTATTGTAGAGATGAGGTCTTGCCAAGTTGTCCAGGGTGGTCTCAGACCCCTGGACTTAGGCAATCCTCTCGCCTCAGCCTCCCAAAGTGCTGGAATTGCAGGTGCGACCCACCGCATCCAGCTGACAGTTTTGATTTTATTCTGCCAACCTGGGAAGGACAGTCCTTTCTGGGGTCTGACTCTTTCCTTCCCCAGCTTTGTTCAGGGAGCTTTTCACACAGGATCCATATTCAGCCCCTTTTGTGGGGGAGATGGAATTGAAGGAGCTGCTTGACAAAGAGAGGGTAGAAGAGTTTTTGTGAAGGAGAGATGAGACATAGAAGAGGGAGGACATAGAGATCCAAAAAACTGAATGAAATTGCTGACTCATATCTGCAGCAGCTCGAGTATTACACCCACAGAAATTCTTTTTTTTTTTTCAGTACTTAAAATAGTTCAGTATACCAGAATACTAAAAACAGATGTGCTTGGTTTCTTGAATTATTGATTCAGCAAACATTTGAGTCTCTGTCCTCTGTGCCAGTCCCTGCCATAGGTACTCTCCCACGTGTATCTCATTCTAGACTGCTAGAAATTCTTATTTCTATTTCACGCACACAGAGAGAGAAGCCTGTGCATCAGCATGAGGTAGAACAGAAAGGCACATTTTTTTTTGCAAACCTAGACAGACTTAGGTTTTCATTCTAGACTTGTCATTTTTGGACCGGTGTGGCCTTGGACAAATGATGTAAATTTGCGGTATCAATTGTGATTACCATGCACTGCAATACAAAACCAAACTAAAGAGTCTTAAATAAATTAAGTGGTAGGTAATACAGGCCGAATACAGGCACTCTACGATGCCAGCTGGGACCCAAGCTGGAATTTTTCCTTGGCATGAAGTTACAAGCTGTCGGTTCTGTCGCCAGCATCGCATCCTTATTCTGGGCAGGACGAAGGGCAAAGATGAAAGGGAAAAAAGTATCTCCCAACTAAGCGCTCCTTCCCTATTCTTCTACCCTTTAAACTTTTTATTTTAGCTGGGCTCAGTGGCTCAGTCTGTAATCCCGTGCTTTGGGAGGCTGAGGTGAGTAGATTGCCTGAGCCTGCGGTTCGAGACCCGCCTGGACAACTTGGTGAGACCTCATCTCTACAATAAATCAAAAGTGAGCCGGGCGTGGTAGCGCGCGCCTGTAATTTCGGCTACTTGGAAGGCTGAGGTGGAAGGATCGCCGGAGCCCAGCAGTTCGAGGCTGCAGTGGCTGGGAGTGGCGACTGCACTCCAGTCTGGGCGACAGAGTGAGACTCCAACTCAAAAAAAAAGCAAAAAAAAAACCAAAAAAAATCTTTTTATTTTAAACTAATGTCAGAATTGCAGAAAGGTTGAAAAAGTGCGATTTCCATACAGCCTCACCTAGATTCCTCAAACGCTGGCATTTTTACCCCATTTGCTTCATCATTTTTTCCCTAAATATATAAATTTTCCCTTTGAATCATTTGAGAGCAATTTATAGGCAATTTACTCTCCCCACCACATACTTCAGTATCTAAATCCTAAAGACAAAAGCACTTTCTTAAGTAACAGTGCGATACTGGGTGTGGTGGCTCAGGCCTGTAATCCCAGCATTTTGGAAGGCGGAGGCAAGAGGATTGACTGAAGCCCAGGCTTTGAGAACAACCTGGGCAACTTGGTGAGACCTCATCTCTAAAATAAGTTAAAAAATTAGCTGGGCATGGTGGCGCTTGCTGTGATTCCAGCTACTCAGGAGACTGAAGCAGAAAGATCGCCTGAACCCAGCAGATAGGGGCTGTGGTGGCCGTGAGTGTGTCACTGCACTCTACCCTGGGCGACAGTGAGACTCTGACTTAAAAAAAAAAAAGTAACAGTACAATGATCAAAACCAGGAAATTAACACTAATACTTGATATTATCTTATCTGTAGACCTTATTTAAAATTTTCCAGTAGTCCCACGAATTTCCTTTTTGAAAAAAAAAATTCAGGAGATGTCCAGGATCCATTCTAGGATTATATGTTGTATTTTGATGTTGATTCTCTTTGATTGCCTTTAATCTGGGCTAGCTTCTCCATCTTTTTCTGTCTTTCATGATCTAGGCATTTTTGGAGGGTACAGTATAGGTCAGTTATTTTGTAGAATGCTCCTCAATTTGGGTTTGTCTGATCTTGTTTCATGGTCAGGTTCAGGTTGTGCACTTTGGCAGAAACAAAAGCACAGTACTTCTGTTACAGCCTGACCACATTCTTATGCCCACTGCCCAGAAAAAAACAAGACTGGCACAGCTATAACAGAAGAGAAAGAGTTTGATATCACAAAGCAACTGAGCAAGGAGGATGAAAGATATTTCTCAAATCCACCTCCCCAAAAATTCAGAAGCTAGCGGTTTATTTATTTATTTTTTAGTTGGAGTCTCACTCTGTCGCCCACACTGGAGTGCAGTAGCCACTCCCAGCCACCGCAGCCTCCACCTGCTGGGCTCCGGCGATCCTTCCGCCTCAGCCTTCTGAGTAGTCAGAATTACAGGCGCGGGCTACCACACCTGGCTGATTTTTGATTTATTGTAGAGATGAGGTCTCGCCAAGTTGCCCAGGCGGAGTCTTGAACCCGCGGGCTTAGGCAATCCACTCACCTCTGCCTCCCAAAGCACGGGATTACAGGCTGAGCCACCAAGCCCACTGTTTTAAAAAGTTTAACAAAATTCAACATTCATTAATGAAAGTAATTCCCAGGAAACTAGAAGAAATACAAGGGAGTTTCCTCAACCTGATAAAGGGCATCAATGAACAATTTACAACTAACATAATACTTTTTTTTTTTGAGTTGGAGTCTCACTGTCACCCAGACTGGAGTACAGTGACACACACACGGCCACCCCAGCATGGACCTGCTGGGCGCCAGCAATCCTTCCACCTCAGCCTTCCAAGTAGCCAGATCTACATGCACATGTAACCACACCCCGCCAATTTTGTTAACGTCATACTTAATGGAGAATAACTTCATCCTGTTATCTTATAGCCAGAAACAATGCAAATATGTCTATTCTCATCCTCTAATTTAACACAGTACTAAAGGTCCTAACTTATACAATAAAGGCAATGGGGGAAAAAAGGACACACAACATTCACATTCAACATGACTGTCTATGTAGAAAATCCCAAAAAGGCACAAAAACTACTAAACTTAATAGATGAGTTTAGCAAGTTGGCAGGATACAAGATCAAATTAAAAAATCAATAGTGTTTCTATATATTAGCAATGAAAAACTAAAATTTTCAAAAACACTATTGACAACAGCACAAAAATCCATAGAACTTTAAAGATAAATATAATGTACAAGATCTACATGTTGAAAACTACAAAACACTGGTAAGAAAAATCAAAGACTTTAATAAATGAAGAGATACATTCTGTTCAGGGATTGTAAAATGTATTATCAAGGGATCAATTTTCCCCCAAATTATCTATAGTTTCACCATAATCTCAATCAAAACTCCAGTAGAGAGGGGTGCAATGGCTTATACCTATAATCCCAGCATTTTGGGCAACTGAGGCAGGAGGATTGCTTGGGCCCAGGGGTTCGAGACCAGCCTCAGCAGCAGAGCAAGACCTCAAGTACGCTTCTTTTTAAAATATGTATTAAAATTCATATGGAAAAGTAAAGGACTTAAAATAAAACAATATTGAAACAAAAAAACAAGGTTGAAAGATTCACACTATATGATTTCAAGACTTAATACAAAGCTACAGTACTCAAGACAGTTATCTGTAAAAGAATAGACATATATGTCAACAAAACAGAATACAAGGTCTACACGGTAAGGTCAATTGATTTTGACAAATGTTTCAAGGTAATTCAATAAAGAAAACCAGTCTTCAATAAATGGTGCTGACATAAACCCAATCCAAACCTAGTAAAATATAGAAAAATTAACTTGAAATGAATCTTAGACCTAAATGTAAGGTAAAACTGTAAAACTTCTAGAAGAAAATATAAGACATTGCCTTTTTATCTTTGGGTCAGGAAAAGATTTCATAAGTACCACAGAAAAAAGGCAAAACTACAAAAGAAAAAATTAATAAATTGTATTTATCAAAAATAAGAATTCTGTTCTTCCAAAGACATTTGTTAAGAAATGAGAATAAAAGCTACAATCTAGGAGAAAATGTTTGTAAAACATATATCCAATAAGTAACCGGTGTGTAAAACAAACAAAGAAACTTCATGTCTCAAAAATAAGAAAACAAACAATCCAATCCTCTTTATAGAAAAGTTCTAAATAATTTATGTATATACTCTTCCCTCTAGGAGTTGGAGCTTAGCCTTCACACTCCCCAACTTTGGTGTTGGCTATTCACTGACTTGCTTCCAAGGATCAGAATACGGAAAAGTAGAAAAAAACAACTCTGCAGTGGACAGACATGCCAGACTCTACCTTAATCATGCAATCAAGGTTAATATCAGTAATAAGTCATGTTGATAATATGTACCCTCATGTGATGAAAAGGGCACTTGGGGCTGGGCGCGGTGGCTCAGCCTGTAATCCCAGCACTTTGGGAGGCCAAGGGAGCAGACTGCCTGAG
>NW_007255876.1:552269-554252 GCF_000164805.1 Carlito syrichta | reverse complement strand
GTTTTATTGTAGAGATGAGGTCTCACTGCCCAGGTGGGTCTCAAACCCGCAGGCTCAAGCAATCCACTCACTTCAGCCTCCCAAAGGCGCGGGATTACAGGCTGAGCCACTGAGCCCGGCTTGTCTTTAAACTTTTACCAGACTTGTTGCTATGGCTCACACCTATAATCCCAGCACTTTGGGAGGCCGAGGTGGGACTGCCTGATCCCACAGGTCCGAGGCTAGCCTGGGCAACTTGGCGAGACCTCATCTCTACAATAAATCAAGAAAAATTAGCCGAGCATGGTGGTGCATGCCTGTGGTTCCAGTTACTTGGAAGGCTGAGGCAGAAGGATCGCCCGAAACCCAGCAGGTGGAGGCTGCGGGGGTCATGAGTGTGCCACTGCACTTCAGCCTGGGTGACAGAGTGAGACTCCAACTCAAATAAATAAATAAATAAACTTTTACCTATTGACTGGGTACGTGGCTCACTCCTGTAATTGCAGCACTTTGAGAGGCTAAACCGGGAGGATTGCTTGAGCCAAGAGTTTAAGAACAGCCTAAGCAGCATAGTGAGACATCCTCTCTTAAAAAAAAAAAAGCCACAATAAATAAGTAAACTTGTTCCTATTTTGTTAAACTGTGTCAACACCCTTAGCTGACTGAGTGTCTGAGAAATGTATTACTTTATTTTTTTGTTTAAGACTTACTAATCCTTATTTATTTATTTGAGTTGGAGTCTCACTCTGTTGCACAGGTTGGAATGCAGTGACACATTCACGGCCTCCCCAGCATTGGCCTGCTGGGCTCCAGTGATCCTTCCACCTCAGCCTTCCAAGTAGCTGGAACTACAGGCACATGCTACCGCCCCTGGCTAATTTTTCATTTTTATTGCAGAGATGAAGTCTCGCCCAGTTGCCCAGGCTGGTCTTGAACCCATAGGTGTAGGCAATCCACTTGCCTTGGCCTCCCAAAGTGCTGGGATTACAGGCTGAGCCACCAAGCCTGGCCTGTTGTTTTGTTTTGATATGGACATATTCTCTCAATAGAGGAGAGAATAAAAACTAGGGAAGCAACTTGTCAACCTAATAGCATTGGTATATAGCATTGGTATAAGGATTGAATTAAACAATGGTTGATACTTAAAAATACGCATCCTCACTTCTAGGGCAATGGCTGTTCACTTTCTCTTGGTGATCATAACCTGGAAAGACCTAGGAGGGGAAACTAGTCAGAGAATAATGGCATTTTCTCAGCTTTATAAACAAACACAATCATGTGTTTAATTGATTTTGTTTTGCAGTCTTAAAAAAATTTAACAGAGAACTGTAAAAGTGTTTTCTGCCAACTATAAGAATTGAAATTTTAACATTCCCTTGTCACAGATTCAATATGAAAGAACATGAAAATTTAATGCCAATTGGCAGTAAAATCTCACTTCATTTAACCGAAAATTTTACACTGAGCACAATGAAATTATATACCTTGAAATAATATCAGCACATAACAGAAATAAAAAATGGTAGAAAAGAAATAAATCAGGACAAAAAATTATATATACTGAATGATCACAGGTAAGTTTAAAATATTTATGGACATGCGTTTTGGGAGGCTGAGGAGAGGGGATTACCTGAGCTCATGGGTTTGAGAACAGCCTGGGCAACTTGGCGAGACCTCATCTTTACAATAAGCCAAAAAAATTAGCCAGGCGTGCTGTGAAATTTCAGGTACTTGGAAGGCTGTGGTGGAAGGATCGCCTGAGCCCAGCAGGTTGAGGCTGTGGTGGCCATGAGCGTGCCACTGCACTCCAGCCTGGGCGACAGAATGAGATTCTGACTCAAAAATAGATATAGGCCGGGCTTGGTGGCTCAGCCTGTAATCCCAGCGCTTTGAGAGGCCGAGGTAAGGGGATTGCCTGAGCCCGCGGGTTTGAGACCCGCCCAGGCAACTTGGTGAGACCTCATCTCTACAATAAATCAAAATATTAGCCAGGTGTGGTAGCGC
>NW_007255876.1:548326-552249 GCF_000164805.1 Carlito syrichta | reverse complement strand
ACAGAGTGAGACTCCAACTCAAAAAAAAAAAAAGATATATATATTTACATAGGAAAAAGCTTAGAATGAAATATAAGGTGTGAGTTAAGTAGTTATATATATATACATATATAGATGTATTTGCTATTATTATTATTATTATTATTATTATTTGGGTCAGAGAGTCACACTGTAGCCCAGGCTGGAGTGTAGTTGCACACTCATGGCCACCACAGCCTCGACCTGCTGAGCTCAGGCTAACCTTCTGCCTCAGCCTTTCAAGTAGCTGGAAGTACAGGTGTGTGCCACCATACCTGGCTAATTTTTTGAATAATTGTAGAGATGAGGTCTCACCAAGTTGCCCAGGCTGTTCTTGAACCTGTGGACTCAGGCAATCTTCTCACCTCAGTCTTCCAAAGTGTTGGGATGACAGGTGTAATCCACTATGCCCAGCTTGTTTTTATTAACCCACACATAATAATTGTACATATTTATGAGGTACAGTGTGATATTTGACACATGTATACAATGTGTGATGATGAAATTAGAGTAATCAGTATATCCATCACCTGAAACATTTCTGTTTTGGGAAGATTCATAATCTGCTAAGTGTTGTGTGTGTGTGTGTGTGTGTGTGTGTGTATTTTTTTTTAAGACAGGGAGACTCTGTCACCAGAGTGCAACAGCACAATCACAGCCACTGCAGCCTCGACATCCTGGGTACAGATGATCTTCCACCTCAGCCTCCCAAGTACAGGCAGATGCCACCATGCCTGGCTAATTTTTTTTATTTACTGTAGATTACTGTAGAGACAAGGTTTTGCTATGTAACCTAGCCTGGTCTTGAACTCCTGGGCTCAAGCAGTCCTTCCACCTTTGCCTCCCAAAGTGCTGGGATTATAGGCATGAGTCATTTTGCCCAGCTAGAGAAGTTATATTATTATTATTTTTTTTTTGGTGTTTCACTCTGTCACCCAGGTTGGAGTGCAGTGGCACGTTCATGGTCACTGCAGCCTCGACCTGCTGGGCTCAGGTGATCCTTCTCAACCTTCCAAGTAGCTGGAACTACAGGTATGTGCCACTACACCTGGCTAATTTTTTAATTGTAGAGACGAGGTTTCACAAAGTTGCCCAGGATGGTCTTGAACCTGTGGGCTTAGGCAGTCCTCTCACCTTGGCCTCCCAAAATGCTGGGATTACAGATATGAGCTGTAATCCCAGCTCACACTTTAAAATAAGACCTCACTGCGAGAGAGCTTTCTTCCTTCTCTGAAAATAACCAAGATATAGATTCAAGGCCCTGCCATCATTTATATTTGCATCTCTACACCTGTCATTCTGAAATAGCCTCACCGAAGATTGTGAAGAAGTTCTGTGAGCATCTAAGGCCTCTCTCGTTTAAAGTTACAAAATCTTGCAAAAGATTTCGGGTCTCAGAAGTGATAATAATCAGAACATAGGCGAATCTTCAGGGAAATATTCAGGAAGTGCCCAAAGAGCCAGGCCTGTTGAGAACTGGAGGGTCCACATGCCAGGGCTGAGAGGGGCAGTGTCTGGGTCTGTGCAAAGCTTTCTGTTCCTTGCCTGTGCTTTTTGCACAATTCTAGTATCTTCCCATGGTGCTCTGAGACCAGCTTTCTCTGCTGACTCACAGCTGCTCTCCTGCCATATGCATGAAGCTTGCACATGGCTTGGGCTTGTCCTGTCTGGAACTCAGTAAGACCACACAACTCCGCGCCTACCAGTGTCTTTCAGGATGATTCTGGGAACCTGAGTGGGGCTCTGGTTGGGTCACGTGTCCATCCTTGTCCAATCAGGATCTGCACTTAATGTTGCCCTGGCCTTATTACCAGTGTTCTCCTTTATCTTGGCTTACAGAGTAAGGGGAACTGAGAGACTAGGGAATGTGGTATATCCTGTTGTGAAGATCTTTTGGAATAGTCAATATTACCCGAGTGTAGTGGTAATTCTATTATTTCCTAACAACCATTGCTGTTGACTCCTTTTACTAAGCATTTTATTTATAGGATACTATTGAAGGAGAGAGGTTAAGTAACTTGTGGAAGGTCACAAAGCTCAAGGACTGGGATTTTATCTGAGATTTCTGGCTGCAGAGGCTGTGCTGTCTTGCTTTTCTTCATCTCTCCCTAGTCTTAAGTCATTGGTTGCTCCTGGCAACCGCCATAGCTTAGCCCTGGTCATGGCGCAGTTGATCCTTGAATAATGCAGGGCTTAGGGGCACCTGCCCCCATGTAGTTAAAAATCCATGTATAATTTGATTCCCCAAGGCCAGCTTGGTGGCTTATACCTGTCAGCCCAGCACTTTGGGAGGCAGAGGCGAGAGGATTGCCTGAGCCCAGGGGTTTGAGAGAATTTGGTGAGACCTGTCTCTACAATAAATCAACAACAACAACAAAAATAGCTGGGTGTGGTAACATGCACCCGTGATTCCAGCTATTTGCAAGGCTGAGGAGAAAGGATCGCCTGAGCCCAACAGATTGAGTCTGCGGTGGTCGTGAGTGTGCCACTGCACTCCATTCTGGGCTACAGAATTCGACTCTGACTCAAAAAATAAAATAAAATAAAATAAAATTTGATTCTCCAAAACTTAACTACCAACAGCCTACTGTTAACTGGAAGCCTTACTGATAGCATGCACAGTTGATTAACACATATTTTGTATGTTATATGTACTGTATACTGTATTCTTACAGTAAAGTAAGCTAGAGAAAAAAAGTTATTAAGAAAATCATAAGGAAATTTTTGTAACCACTTACTATTCGTTACAATTGAGTTTTTGCTATTTACCATGTATTAAGTAGAAATGGATCATTATCAAGGTCTTCATCATCATTCTCATGTTGATCAGGCTAAGGAGGAAGAAGAGGGCTTGAGGTAGCAGAGAAGGAAGAAAATTTGCATCTAAGTGGTCCCGTGCAGTTCAAACCCATGTTGTTTTAAGGATCAACTGTACTTACTTCCCAGCTAAGGATCTCACTTTGGAGAAGTGGGTAATTTATGAGATGGGGAAAACTAACAGATGGGTAAAAGAAGTCCACCCAGTGTTTCCCAGTTGTTTCTAGTCTGTGACCAAGAGCACTCTTGCCAGAATACCTGGAGACAAAGAGAGACTGTCCTCTTGATTTCTCATGTTGAGTCATCCACCAGCTCAAGCAGTCCAATCATACATATGAGCTGTCTTTTTTTTTGGGGGGAGGGGTTGAAGTCTCACTCTGTCACCTAAGCTGGAGTGCAGTGCCATGCTCACAGCCACCACAGCTTCGACTTGCTGGGCTCGGGCAATCCTTCTGCCTCAGCCTTCCAAGTAGCTGGAACCACAGGCGTGCGCCACCATGCCCGGCTAATTTTTGGATTTGTTGTAGAGATGAGATCTCGCCAAGTTGCCCGGGCTGGTCTCAACCCCCTGGGCTCAGGCATTCCTCTTGCCTCTGCCTCCCAAAGTGCTGGGATGACAGGCGTGCGCCACCAAGCCCAGCTAATTTTTATGATTTATTGTAGAGATGAGGTCTCGCCAAGTTGTCCAGGCTGGTCTTGAACCCTTGGGCTCAGGCAATCATCTTTCCTCTGCCTCCCAAAGTGTTGAGATGCCAGGCATGAGCTACCCAGTGCTCCTGGCTCTATGTAAGCTATTGTTAATGTTCAATAGTAGCTTAGTGCCTAACACCTGGTCCAGGACCTAGTCTGTGGTGAGATATTCAGTAACCTTTTATTTTTTCCATTTAACTGAATTAGCTAACTTTAGCTTCTATGTTCTCATAAAAACTGAAGCCAAGGGTCATCAGAGCTAGTTTGTTGTTACCCAAGTTAGACTCCAAGGCGAGTTGATGGAGTTGAAGGGAATCATGATGGAACAGTAACCCTTGGAATATATGGTACTGTGAAAAACTGCATTCCTTTTTTTTTTTTTTTTTTTTTTTTTTTTT
>NW_007255876.1:545558-548306 GCF_000164805.1 Carlito syrichta | reverse complement strand
CCATGCCCGGCTAACTTTTTGATTTATTGTAGAGATGAGGTCTCACCAAGTTGCCCAGGCTGGTCTTGAACCCATAGGCTCAGGCACCTCAGTCTCCCAAAGTGCTGGAATCATAGGCGTGAGCCACCATGCCCAGCCTGAAAACCATTCTTTGAGCTGGGTGCAGTGATGTGTACCAGTAATGCGCTCAGCTACCCCAGAGACTGAAGTGGGAAGATTCCTTGAGCCCAGGATTTCGAGTCCAGCCTGGGCAACATAGCCACCCCAGACCCTGTCTCTGGAAACACACATGCAGAAAACCATGCATGTTTATTTTATTTTTTAATTTTTCAGTCAGTGTCCTCACTCTGTTACCCAGACTGGAGTGCAAGTGACATGATCATGGCTCACTGTAGCCTCCAACTCCTTGGACTTAAGCACGATTCACCAGCTTCCCAAGTAGCTGGGACTATAGGCACATACCACCATACCTGGCTTTTTTTTTTTTTTTGGTAGAGATAAGGTCTTACAATGTTGTCCAAGCTGGTCTTGTACTCCTAGGCCCAAGGGATCTCTTCACCTCTGCCTCCAAAAGTGCTGGGATGACAGGCGTGAGCCACTGTAACTGGCCATAAAACCCTGCATTCTTCTGGTTTTTTTTGAGTTGGAGTCTCACTCTGTCGCCCAGACTGGAGTGCAGTGGCCGCTCCTGGCCACCGCAGCCTCGACCTGCTGGGCTCTGGCGATCCTTCCGCCTCAGCCTTCCGAGTAGCCAGAATTACAGGCGCTTGCTACCACGCCTGGCTAATTTTTTGATTTATTGTAGAGATGAGGTCTCACCTGCCCGGGCGGGTCTCGAACCCGCGGGCTCAGGCAATCCACTCACCTCAGCCTCCCAAAGGCGCAGGATTACAGACTGAGCTACCGAGCCCGGCAACCCTGCATTCTTTAAAGAAAAATGAAATCTCAAACTTTTTTTTTTTTTTTTTTTTGAGTTGGAGTCTCACTCCTTTGCCCAGGCTGCAGTACAGTGACACACTCACGGCCATACCAGCATCGAACTTTTGCCTTAACCTTCCAAGTAATTGGAACTACAGGAGTGCACTACCATGCCTGGCTAACTTTTTGATTTATTGTGGAGATGAAGTCTCACCATGTTGCCCAGGCTGGTCTCGAACCCACAGGCTCAGGCAGTCCACTCACCTCAATCTCAAACTTTTAAACATAATGGAGAAAATTTCAGTGGAGAGGGCCAGCTTAACCATAACGTTATCATCGTGCTCCCCAAGATGTATATACATACCTTCCTCAGGTCCTCAGGAATTTCTGCTACCATCCCCTTGGGGCTGTGGACCAGATGCTGTGACTGGACCCTAGCTGCTAAAAGGTTATAACCAGAGTGAGGATGGTATCATCTAGGCCCCTGGCTCACCAGGAGAGTGAACTTACCCAACTTGTGGCTCACTCGGGGGTCCCAGCTTTGGGACTGTTTCTGCAGACCTGACCCTTTTTATTTTATTTATTTATTTATTTATTTTTGAGTTGGAGTCTCACTCTGTCGCCCAGACTGGAGTGCAGTGGCCGCTCCCGGCCACCGCAGCCTCTACCTGCTGGGCTCCGGCGATCCTTCCTCCTCAGCTTTCCGAGTAGCCAGAATTACAGGCAAGCGCTACCACGCCCAGCTAATTTTTTGATTTATTGTAGAGATGAGGTCTGGCTGCCCAGGTGGGTCTCGAACCCGCGGGCTCAGGCAATCCACTCACCTCAGCCTCCCAAAGGCGCGGGATTACAGGCTGAGCCACCGAGCCTGGCTGACCTGACCCTTTTTAAACCTGGTGGTCAAGGAATTGTTTGTCAGACTTGGCACTAGGATAAACCTGCAAGGCTCTTCTTCAGAGCCAAGTTTGCAGGGGAGAAAGGTGTCACCCTAATTCCTGGAGACCAGGCCAAGAGACAGACTGGTAGGGTCCTGACAGTCTTCTTAAGGCTCACTCTCAGCCAGGCACAGTGGATTATGCCTCTGATCCCAGCACTTTAGGAGGCAGAGGCAAGAGGATTGCCTGAGCCCAGGGGTTCAAGACCAAACTGAGCATCTTGGCGAGACCTTGTCTTTACAGTAAATCCAAAAATTAGTTGGGTATGGAGGTGCACAGCTATAGTTCCAGCTACTTGGGAGGCTGAGGTGGAAGAATCACCTGAGCACAGCAGGTCGAGGCTGTGGTGACCATGAGCATGTCACTGCCCTGCAGCCTGGGTGACAGAGTGAGACTCCAACTCAAAACAAAAGACTCACCTTCATGGTTCCTAGTTTTCTGGTTTGAAATTGCAAAGGGTACTTGCGGGAAGGCAACACCTCTTCCCTAGCTAGCCCAGTGAGTGTATGGCACGTCTTAGCACATATCAGCTCACCACCTGGCGCTAAAGGGTCTGTTGCTACATAACATTTGAATTGACTATGAAATAGATTCAGTTTTATGTATATTTTGACCAAAAAGCAGCCCATGTGTGGTAACAATAACTCAAAAACGAATAAAAAAAGATACAATGAACACTTTTATTAAATTAGGATTACATTTACATTTTTATTCTCAAGATTAATATTTAATACTGAATACAGCGTGGGCAACATGGTGAGACCTCATCTCTACAATAAATTTCAAAATTAGCTGGAAAAAGAAAATTAGCTGGGCATGGTAGTGTGCGCCTGTAGGTCTGGCTACTTGGAAGACTGAGGTGGAAGGATTGCCTGAGTCCAGCAGGTCAAGGCTG
>NW_007255876.1:544537-545440 GCF_000164805.1 Carlito syrichta | reverse complement strand
GCCACTGCACTCCAGTCTGGGTGACAGAGTGAGACTCCAACTCAAAAAAAAAAAAAATTTAATGCTGAATAATAGCTTCTGCTTTTACTAACTCCAGTGCTGCTCTACATAAAGGCCACAGAGCTAGAAAAAATACAAGTTCATTCTAATTCCATAAAATTTATTTTTAACAGGACTAAAGCCCAATCAACATTTTTCTACATTGATTTGTTAAACAATAGGATTGTAATTAAGCTACCATTAATGATCCTTTATAGACAAAATGTGAACGGCAATCTCATTCATCAATTTGATGATTATCTTAAAATTTACAAACAGGCCAGGTGCGGTGGCTCAGCCTGTAATCCCAGCACTTTGGGAGGCTGAGGCGACAGGATTGCATGAGTCTAGGGATTCAAGATCAGCCTGGACAACTTGGTGAGACCTTGTCTCTGCAATAAATCACAAAACTAGCCAGGTGTGGCGGCATGCATCTGTAGCCCTAGCTACTTGGAAGGCTGAAACGAAAAGATCGCCTGAGCCCAGCAGGTCGAGTCTGTGGTGGCCGTGAGGGTGCAGCTGCACCCCAGCCTGGGTGACGGAGTGAGACTCCGACTCAAAAAAGCCCCAAAATTTTAGATATTATCTTGGGTCCATTTCTTCATCCCATACAATGCTGGTTTATCAGATGATAACCAGGTCTATTAGACTAGCTGAAGTTCAAGTGTAACTAGACTCTTAGAGTCTCCAAAGCAGTCCCTCTAAGTTGCTTCTTGTTACTTAACCTCTCCAAGCCTGTTTCTTTATCTGTAAAATAAAATAAAATAAAATAAAAAGACCAAGCTCAGCCGGGCTCGGTGGCTCAGCCTATAATCCCGCGCCTTTGGGAGGCTGAGGTGAATGGATTGCCTGAGCCCACGGGGT
>NW_007255876.1:535397-544517 GCF_000164805.1 Carlito syrichta | reverse complement strand
GAAGCGGCCACTGCACTCCAGTCTGGGCAACCGAGTAAGACTCCAACTCAAAAAAAAAAAGAGCCAAGCTCTTAGGATTCTTGTGAGGATTAGGGATATATATAAGTGGCCAGGCACTGTGACTCATGCCTATAATCCTGGCACTTTAGGAGGCTGAGGTGAGAGGATTGCCTGAACCCAGGGGTTTGAGACCAGCCTGGGCAACTTCGTGAGACCTCACCTCTACAATAAATTAGCTGGGCATGGTGGCCCATGCCTATAGTTTCAGCTACTAGGAAGGTTGAGGCTGAAGGATCACTGAGTCCAGCAGGTTGAGGTTGCGGTGGCTGTGAGCAGCGTGTCATTGCACTCCAATCTGGGTAGCAGAGTGTGATTCCAATTTAAAATGTGTGTGTGTGTGTGTGTGTGTGTGTGTGTGTGTGTACTATGAATGTGAAAAACTAGAAAAAAAATGCCTCACGTGTAGCAAGTGTTTATTCTTCCAAGCACCAATCCTATGCTCAATAGATGACAGCTATACCCATGAGTCTTTTGGGTTTTTTTTTGAGTTGGAGTCTCACTGTCACCCAGACTGGAGTGCAGTGGCACGCGCCCTACTACCGCAGCCTGGACCTGCTGGGCTCAGGTGAACCTTCCGCCCCAGCCTTCCAGGTAGCTGGAATTACAGGCACGCTCTACCACGCCTGACTAATTTTTTTGATTTATTGTAGAGATGAGGTCTTGCCAAGTTGCCCAGGCGGGTCTCAAACCCATTGGCTCAGGCAATTCACTCACCTCGGCCTCCCAAAGCACGGGATTACAGGCTGAGCCACGGAGCCCAGCCTATACCCATAAGTTGTAAGGACAGTACAGCTTTATGGCTTCCACTGGTCTATGGGTTTTGAAAGACCTTTATACTCCTCCCCTGGCAGCTCTCCTCCACAGGTTGTATTTTCCCCTACCCCCGCTGGTTAAAAACTCTGCCCAGCCCACTTACGAACTAGAAGCAGCAGCCTACAGTAAATCATTGTTTACCATTTCAACAGAAGTCAGGAATTAGAACCAGAGCCAAGTAAGTCACCATTGCTCTTTATTATGCATTTTCCTGTGTGATTTCTCCACCTAGGATATCCTGGACGTGACCATGGTGGAAGCTCTGTAGGGCCTTTCCTCTCCTTAGCCGGGTCTCTTTTGTCCCCACTCTCCCTCCCAGCCTGCCCTCCCTGCCGTCCACTCTTCCCAGGGCGCCTCTCTCCCCCAAGCCCAGTGCATGCATGGTGAAATGTGCTGTTCTCTGGCTCCCCTGACTGCCCTGACTGCCCTGACCTGTGCAGGCCTTTATTTTTTAAAATAAGCTTCATAGCGTATCACCACAGGGGAGCAGAGTGGAGACAACAAACAGGAAAATCCACCGGAAAGGACAATGGTAACTTACTTGGTTATAATTCCTGACTCTGTTGAAATGGTAAACAGATGATTTGCTGTAGGCTGCATCTTCTTGTTTCTCTGCCTGGCCTATACCTCCAGGTAGCCTGAAGGTGCAGCCCAGGCTTTTGTGGGAGTTCTTTCTCCTGTAGTCGGGAATTTGCATATCTGAGGAACCTCTGGGCTGAGAGGTCAGGCAGTTAAATGAATCTGAGACCCTTCACTGGGGGATGGGAAGAGATGGGATGTCTCTTCTGGGCATTTGTTCCCAAGCGCTGAGTTTAGATCTCAGGGCAGGCCTAGGGGGTCGAAAATAAAAATTTTTCATAGAATTACGGGGAACTGACTGGGCGTGGTGCCTCACGCCTATAATCCCAACACTTTGGAAGACCAAGATGAGAGGATTGCCTGAGCCCATGGGTTCGAGACCAGCCTGGGCAACTTGGCAAGACCTTGTTGCTAAAATAAATTTAAAAAAAATCAGCCGGGCATGGTGGCGCATGCCTGTGGTTCCAGCTACTTGGAAGGCTGAGGTGGAAGGATTACCTAAGCCCAGCAGGTCAAGGCTGCAGTGGCTATGAGCTTGCCACTGCACTCCAGCCTGGGCGACAGAGGGAGACCCCGACTAAAAAAAAAAAAGAAAAGAAAAGAAATTCAGGTAACTATGCATTTCGCCTAAGATCTAAAATATATGTCAAGATAAGCATCTACTCTGAGATACACAAGACCATAAAAGTACCATAAAATGAAATTATGCTTGGGTTAAATTACCTTTTAATTAAACTCTAATAATGGCTGGACTCGGTGGCTCAGCCTGTAATCCCAGCACTTTGGGAGCCTGGGGCAAGTGGGTTGCCTGAGCCCGTGGATTTGAGACCAGCCCCTGCAACTTGCTGAGACCTCGTCTCTACAATAAATAAAAATTTAGCTGGTTGTGGTAGCACGTGCCTGTAGTTCCAGCTACTTGAAAGGCTGAGACTGAAGGATCGCCAGAGCCCAGCAGGTTGACACTGGGTTGGCTGTGAGTGTGCTACTGCACTCCAGCCTGGGTGACAGAGTGAGACTCCAACTCAAAACAAAAACAAAAAAAACCTTCTAATAATAAGAAAATTAAATGACCCTGGAAGCATCATATGAATCAAATGAAGAGCAAAAGAAAAGGAAGTTGTCCTACTGTTTGCCTAAGGTATCACAATATATAATGGGGTTCCTTGCCTTTGTCTTCCTTGCACCTTGCTGTGCCTGTGTGACATTTAAAAAAATAAAACCTGCGGGGAGCGGTGGCTCATGCCTATAATCCCAGCACTTTGGAAGGCCAAGGTGAGAGGATTGTTTGAGCCCACAGGTTCGAGACCAGCCTGGGCAATTTGGCGAGACCTCATCTCTACAATAAAAAAATAAATAAAAATTAAAAAATAAAACCTTACCTGGTTTATCTCATTGCTAACAGTCCTCAGTAGCTCCCCCTTGCCTTCAAGATAAAATTTAAAACGTTTGATTGATACAGGCCTTTCAGGCTTCAGAATGTGCTTGGCTCCATCCCTGTCTACCCACCTTGTCCCCATGCTTGCCTCACAGCCTCCTTTAAACTCCAGGTTGGACCAAGCCCAGTAGCTCCTGTCTGTAATCCCTGCACTTTGAGATGCAGAGGCCAGAGGATTGCTTGAGCTCAGGCGTTCAAGACCAGCTGGGCAACATAGTGAGACCTCGTGTCTTCAAAAAATTAAAAAATTAGCTAGGTGCGGTGGCACGTGCCTGTAGTCCCAGCTACTCAGGAGGCTGTGGCGAAAGGATCACCTGAGCCCACAAGGTTGAGGCTGTGGTGAGCCGTGATTGAGCCACTGCACTCCAGCCTGGACAAGGTGGGTGAGTGAGATCCTGACTCAAAAAACAAATCAAACATGTAAAAATCCTCCACCTGGCTAAACAGCTTTCAATTACTAATGTTTTGATGTCTGGGGATTTGCCCCTGCTGTACCCTCTTTCTGGACCATTTCTCATCCACAAACTCGGTTCCTAATTAACCTTCAGCTTTTAGTTTAGGAGACATCTCTCTTACCCCACCAAAATCCTCACTCCCATGTGCCTCCATTGTTGCTTTTATTCCACTGTAGACTCACCTGCTTACTCTCTGTACCCTAGCTAAGCAGACCTCAGTCCATACGAAGCTAAAAGCCCTGTTTGTATGTTTTACAATCCTGTGCATTTTAGTGCTTGGCCCTTTGGAGACACTTAGTAAATACTTGTTCAATTAAAGGATTTGGGGAGGGGAGAAACCAATAGAACTCACAGAACAGTATGAACAAAGTGGTGATTAGAATTTAGGGTTTATAGCCAGGTCCATGGCTCAACTTGTAATCCCGTGCTTTTGGAGGCTGAGGTGAGTAGATTGCCTGAGCCCCCGGGTTCGAGACCCGCCTGGGCTACTTGGCGAGACCTTATCTCTACAATAAATCAATAAAATTAGCCGGGCGTGGTAGCGTGCGCCTGTAGTTCCGGCTACTTGGAAGGCTGGGGCGGAAGGATCGCCGGAGCCCAGCAGGTCGAGGCTGTGGTGGCTGGGAGCGGCCACTGCACTCCAGTCTGGGCGACAGAGTGAGACTCCATCTGAAAAAAAAAAAGAATTTAGGGTTTATTTGCCATCTTAATAGGGAGCGGGGAGAAAGGCACTCTGGAAAAATAAATGACTTAAGGGACTCTTAAGAGACTACAAGGAGAGCTGATAATTTTGTGGCAAGATGTCTGTTGAGGTGTGGTGTGACGACTTCTCATCTTCAGTGATGAGAGTCAGTCTTGGGTGACTTGTGGGGAAGGGATTTCCAACGAGTGATTTGGGGAGGCTCTGCTTTTAGTCAGTCAAGCAATCTTGGGAGCTCAAATGCCATCTGCTCAGAATAATTTTTATACCAAAATAGTTCTGGACCCCTTCAGGGTCTACCTTTATAATCTAGAGAGTGTTTCAGTGGGTAGACGATAACTGGATGAAATTGTTCTCCAAAACTATGTTGGTATTTGTATTTGAGTCCAGAAACCTTCAAACTAGTGGCTAAAATAGACAACAAATATAAACAAATGCAGTGACTTGGATAATTATTTACTGGGTCCAGATGATACTATTGTTCCAAGTGTAAAATACTGCTAATTCAACAAGAAGCCTTTTTCCAAATTGAGGGGGAATAAGAAAAAGATGTTATTTAAATCAGATTTCTTAAAATTATTGGTCTAATTTTGTTTCATTTTTTCCCCACATTTTTAAGGGTTACATATTTAACAAATACTGGCCAGGCACAGTGGCTCACACCTTTAATCCCAGGCTGAGTGGGGAGGATTGCTAGAGGCCAGTAGTTTGAGATGAACCTCAGCAACACAGCGAGACCCTGGCGCTCCAAAAAAAATTAAAACTTAGCTGGATGTGGTGACACGCACCTGTAGTCCCAGCTACTCAGGAAGTTGAGGCAGGAAGATTGCTTGATCCCAGGAGATCAAGGCTGCAGTGAGCTGCAGTTGTGCAACTGCACTCCAACCTGGACAACAGAGCAAGACCCTGCCTCTAAAAAATAAATAAAATAAATACTCATAGTGTATTTACAGCACCCTTTTCCTTTTTTTTTTACTATAAAATAAAGCGACCTCATTCATTCAACAAATATTTTTTCTAACGGGCACTATTCTGTTTGGAAGTGTTATTATTTTTTATTTTGTTTTGTTTTGAAATGGAGTCTCACTCTGTCAACAGGCAGGAGTGCAGTGGCTCGCTCACAGCCACTGGCGCCTCCACCTGCTGGGCTCAGGTGATACTCCTACCTCAGCCTTCCAAGTACCTGGAACCATAGGTGTGTTCCACCACGCCCTGCTAATTTTTTGATTTATTGCAGAGACAAGTCCTCGCCAAGTTGCCCAGGCTGGTCTTGAACCCCTAGGCTTAGACAATCCTCTTGCCTCTGTGTTCCAAAGTGCTGGGATTACAGGTGCAAGCCACTGTGCCCGACCTGGGAAGTTTTTTTGTAAACTTGATTCTGTGATATGTCAAAGATGGATAAGGAGACTAACTACTGTTAGTCTGAGGTTGAGATCTTGGTCAGGCATGATGGTTTACGCCTATATTCCCAGCACTTTAGGAGGTGGGAGGATCACTTGAGACTAGGAGTTCAAGACCAGCGTGGGCAACAGAGCAAGACCCCTGTCTCTACAAAAAATTTTAAAAATTAGTTGGACATAGCATTGTATGCCTGTAGTCCCAGGTACTTGGGAGGGTGAGGCAGGAGGATTACTTGAGCCCAGGAGTTTGAGGCTACAGTGAGAGATGATTGTGCCACTGAACTCAAACACAGGGTGACAGGGCAAGACCCTATCTTTAAGAAAAAAAAAAAATTGAGATCTTGCTTCCGGGGAAAGTGAACCAAAATGGGTAAAGTAGCTATAAAAAGAAGGAGGTAGGCCAGGCACAGTGACTCAAGCCTGAAATCCCAGCACTTTGAGAGGCCGAGGCGAAAGGATTGCCTGAGCCCACAAGTTTGAGACCAGCCTGGGCAACTTGGCGAGACCTTGTCTCTACAATAAATCAAACATTAGTCCGGTATGGTGGTGCGCGCCTGTGGTTCCAGCTACTTGGAAGGCTGAAGTGGAAGGATTGTCTGAGCCCAGTAGGTTGAGACTGCGGTGGCTGCGAATGTGCCATTGCACTCCAGCCTGGGTGACACTGAGACTCTGACTCAAAACAAAAACAAACAAACAAAAAAGCCAACGAAAGTGCAATGGAACTTTGTAGAATAGTGGACTATTAGAGAACTTTGACCTGAGTTGGAAAGGGCTGAACTTAGAGCATAAAGAATTGATGAGGTAATCTGTTGTAATTGCCTTTTTTTTTTGAGTTGGCATCTCATCTGTCACCCAAGTTGGAGTACAGTGGCACACCCATGGCTCTTGATAGCCTTGACCCCCTGGACTGGGGGAATCTTTTGGTCTCAGCCTCCTGAGGAGTTGGGATTCCAGGAGTGTGCCACCATGCCCGATCTCTTTTTATTGCCCTGTCTCAAACTCCTGGGCTCAAGCAATCCTCACGCCTCAACCTCACAAAGTGCTGGGTTGACAGGCATGAGCCACCATGCCTGGCCTGGAATCAATTCTTATAAACAGGGCAACCCCTTCGGGTCCCCTCCCACTGTGGGAGCTTTTCTGTCCTCTCAATGAATCCTGCTTTCTAAAAAAAAAATTCTTATAAGCACTTTACAATAAATGTGACCAACACCAGTGTTATAAGAGGCTGACTGTGCAGTCCAGCTTACAGGTGAGATACTTCAATGTGAGGGCCAGGCCGAGGCAGTGAATAGAAAGGACACAAGCTTTAGAGATGTTTGCTGATGTGTGGTTTTGAACAAGTTGTCCCAACCTCTCTGAGACTCTGCTTCCCCTTCTGTAGAATGGAAATAATGCATTCCACGGTGCAGAACTGTTTTGGGGATGGACTAACAGCTAACAGAATTACATTTGAAAGGGTAGAAAAGGAGGTAGAGATAGCAAGTACAGTCAACTCTTTTTTTTTTTTTTTGAGTTGGAGTCTCACTCTGTCGCCCAGACTGGAATGCAGTGGCCGTTCCTGGCCACCGCAACCTCGACCTGCTGGGCTCCGGCAATCCTTCCGCCTCAGCCTTCCAAGTAGCTGGAACTACAGGCGCGCGTTACCACGCCCGTCTCATTTTGATTTATTGTAGAGATGAGGTCTCACCAAGTTGCCCAGGCGGGTCTTGAACCCGCGGGCTCAGGCAATCCACTCGCCTCAGCCTTCGAAAGGCACGGGATTACAGGCTGAGCCACCAAGCCCGGCTTCTTTTTTTTTTTTTTTTTTGAGTCAGAGTCTCCCTCTATCACCCAGACTGAAGTGCAGTGGCACACTCATGGCCACTGCAGTCTCAACCTGCTGGACTCAGGCGATCCTTCTACCTCAGCCTTCCAAGTAGCTGGAACCACAGACACACATCACCATGCACAGCTAATTTTTTGATTTATTGTAGAGATGAGGTCTTGCCAAGTTGTCCAGACTGGTCTCAAACTCCTGGGCTCAGGCAGTCCTCTCGCCTCCATCTTCCAAAGTGCCGGGATGACAGGCATGAGCCACCACTTTGACCTAGAGTCAACTCTTTTTTTGAATTGGAGTCTCACTCTGTCGCCCAGCTGGAGTGTAGTGGCACACTCAAGGCCACCGCAGCCTCAACCTGCTGGGCTCAGGTAGTCCTTCTACCTCAGCCTTCCAAGTAGCTGGAACCACAGGTCTGCACCACCACACCCAGCTAATTTTTTGATTTATTATAGAGACAAGGTCTTGCCAAGTTGCCCAGGCTGGTCTTGAACCCCTGGACTCAGGCAATCCTCTGTCTCTGCCTCCCAAAGTGCTGCGATGACAGTTGTGAGCCACTGTACCCAGCCTGCTTGTCTTTTTAAAGTCTGAGAATGTTTTTGTACCTTTTGAGGAAGATGTATCCCTTTTCTTCAACTTGTCTTTATTAGGAATGACCATCTAACAGCTTAAGCAAGTGTATCTGAGCACTACCACGTGCAAAATGCTGTGAGTTTAACTTCATGTTACTCTTGCATGCATGTGAACAGGGAACTGTGTACAAGGATTATGGCTGTAACATTAGCAGGCCACCTATCAGTGTCTACACCCCTGATTTTCCATGAGGACAGGGCACTGATGACTGGGAACAACTGCTAGAAGGCTGACAGTTATCGGCCATGCCCACATCATTTTCACATGCAAATGTTTTCTGCCAAGGTCACTGGGCACTGGGAAGTTAAAACAGGTGCAAAAAAAGGGAAGAACAGAACCTCCTTCTCCACCAACAGCCTGCTGCTCGGGGACCCTTTCCCATTGCCAGAGTGACCCCATGAGCCCTTGTTGACCACAGCTCACACTGTGAGGTAATGTTGGCTGCCACAGTAGGTGACAGAGCCGCGAGCTTCCACTTTGAAAAGAAGAAATATACCGACTGCAGTGGCTCTTGCCTGTCATCCCAGCACTTTGGGAGGTGGAGGTGAGAAAATCCAGGGGTTTGAGACCAGCCTAGGCCACTTGGCCAGGCCTTATCTATACAGTAAATCAAACAGATTAGCCAAGTATGGTGGTACATACCTGTGGTTCCACCTACTTGGAAGACTGAGGCAGGAGAATGGCCTGAACCCAGCAGGTCGAGGTTGCGGGAGGTGTGAGCATGCCACAACACTCCAGCCTAGGTAACAGAGTGAGACTCCGAGGAAAAAAAAAAAAGAAAAAGAAGAAGTATAACAGGGTCAGTTATTACAGAGGACTAGGTAAGAACAGAGGATGCAGGTGGTTTCTCAGCATTCTAGACATAAAGGGGGCACAGGGTGGCCACATGACCTAGGGACTGCAGCCAAAACAAAGTTCAACCTCACCACCATCAATATAGGGTTGGTTTGGCACTTCTCTCACTTCCTGGCCACCAAACCTCTCAACCCCTTGCAAGTCCCCCGTTCTGTGAAAACTGTTCCTTTGAAGGTTACCGGCAAAATTCTGGACATTATTTCAGTCTTTGTCTTATGTGTCCTTTCTTCGGGAAGTGACTGCTAACCACCCCTTCTTTAAACTTTTTTGATTTCTAAACTTCCAAGATGCTAAATTATCACACATACACTGGCTGGGCATGGTAGCGCACTATATTGTATATTTTTCTTTTTTGTCTCCCTTTTTTTTTTTTT
>NW_007255876.1:513458-535039 GCF_000164805.1 Carlito syrichta | reverse complement strand
CCTCCCAAAGGCGCGGGATTACAGGCTGAGCCACCGAGCCCAGCTTCCCTTTTTTTTTTTGAGTCAACATCTCATTCTGTTGCCCAGGCTGAAGTGTAGCCTTGATCTACTGGACTCAGGCGATCCTTGTGCCTCAGCCTTCCACATAGCTGGAACCATAGGAGTGTGCCACCACTCCTGGCTAATTTTTTGATTTATTGTAGAGACGGGATCTCACCAAGGTGTCCAGGCTGGTCTCGAATCTGTGGACTCAGGCAATCCTCTTGACTTGGCCTCCCATAGTTCTGGGATGACAGGCGTGAGCCACTGCTCCCGGCTATGTGTATTTTTCTGTGCCTCTTTGACTGCCCTGGTAGTGTTTCCTGTCCCCTCCTCCCTTTGATGTGGTACCTCCATCAGCCTTGGCCGTCCTTCTGCTTCTATTTGAACTCTTTCCGCTCTTTGATGCTCCCAGGAGATTGCTCCCAAATCTCGGTTTCCATCTACTTCTTTCCTGAGCTCCAGACCCATTTCTAGCTAATTTCTGGGGATGTCCAGATTGACTTTGCTTGCCTCAGACTTAGCCCAACCCCTGCCTTGATCTTCAGTCCCAGACACAAATACCTTTTACCTTCAGTCTCAGATCCATCTAGTGTGGGAGACAATCATTGCAGCAGCTGAGAAGGGTCACAGCTTATATGGACCTTGGAACTGATTCTGACTGCGGCAGATCAGGCAGAGCCTGTGGCACCTGAGTGGCTGCTTCCTAGGGACCTGAGTGTTGCTGTCTTCACAATAACTTCACTCTCTTCTTGGCCTGATGGCCTTTTTTGCTGAGTCCCTGAAATGTTGATTAGTTTTACCACATCCTTCCCTAGACGATCAGATTCTGTTTTTTTTTTTTTTTTCCCCACCCCCACCAGTGCTGTGTTCCAACCTACACTGGTTGAACCTTCTGGATACTGGACCTTGAACCACAGGGCCAATCTCCCAGCAGATATTCATTAGGTCTTTCTTTCTTTTTTTTTTTTTTTTTTTTTTTTTGAGTTGGAGTCTTTCTCCTTTGCCCAGGCTGGAGTACAGTGGCACGCTCCCGGCCACCACAGCCTCGACCTGCTGGGCTCTGGCGATCCTTCTGCCTCAACCTTCCAAGTAGCCGGAACTACAGGCGCCCACTACCATGCTTGGCTAATTTTTGATTTATTGTAGAGATGAGGTCTTGCCAAGTTGCCCAGGCAGGTCTCGAACTGAGGGGCTCAGGCAATCCACTCACCTTGGCCTCCCAAAGTGCTGGGATTACAGGCTGAGCCACCGAGCCCGGCCAGGTCTTTCTTTTTTTAAGAGGAAAGTTCTCACTATGTAGTCTAGGCTAGTCTTGAACTCCTGATCCTTCTGCCTCGTACTCCCAAAGTGCTGGGATTACAGTCATGAGCCACCATGCCCAGCCTTCACTAGGCCTTGACTATTACTGCTTTTTTTTGGATTTTTTGAGTCAGAGTCTCACTCTGTTGTCCAAGATGGAGTGCAGTGGCATACTCACGGCCACTGCAACCTCGATCTGCTGGGCTTAGGCGGTCCTTCCACCTTAGCCTTCCAAGTAGCTGGAACCATAGGCATGCCCCACCACCCCTGGCTAATTTTTTGATTCATTTTAGAGACGAGGTCTTGCCATGCTGCTCAGGCAATCCTCTTGCCTTCACCTCTCAAATTGCTGGAATTACAGGGGCAATTCCAGCAATTACTTTAGAGGCAGGCCAGAATATAAACCGAAGAGGGGGCTGCAAACCCAGAGAGAGGACTCTCATCCCAAGGGAACTACAGATGCTGAGCTGCCTGTTGTTTCTGTGTGGAAACGTGAGTCCACTGTTGCCAGAATCTTTTTCAAGAGAAGCTGGATGTCTGGATTTTGATGTTAAACCTCTCAATTTTATTTTATTTTTTTGAGTTGGAGTCTCACTCTGTCGCCCAGACTGGAGTGCAGTGGCTGCTCCCGGCCACCACAGCCTCGACTTGCTGGGCTCCGGCGATCCTTCCGCCTCAGCCTTCCAAGTAGCTGGAACTACAGGCGTGCGCTACCACACCCGGCTAATTTTTTGATTTATTGTAGAGATGAGGTCTCGCCAAGTTGCCCAGGCGGGTCTCGAACCTGCGGGCTCAGACAATTCACTCATCTCAGCCTCCCAAAGCGCGGGATTACAGGCTGAGCCACTGAGCCCAGCTAAACCTCTCAATTTTAAATGTCAGCAGTCAGTGAAAAAACGTATGAAACCTTGCAAGGGCAAAACAGAACATTGTGAGCTGGCTGTGGCCTGCAGGTGCCATCTGGCAACCCCTGCTCTCCAGAAACCCCTTCCTGTTGCTCCTGTGCCTGGACACATTGTGTTTTTATGGCTCTTCCTTTGTTTATTTGTATTCTACCATCTGTCTGTTTGTTTGTTTTATGAGTCGGAGTCTCACCTTGCCGCCCAGTCTGGCGTGCAGTGGCATTACTAATGGCCACTGCAGCCTCCACCTGCTGGGCTCAGGGGATCCTTCTGTTTCAGCCTTCTAAGTAGCTAGAACCACAGGCACGTGCCACCATGCCTGGCTTATTTATTTATTTATTTATTTTTGAGTTGAAGTCTCACTCTATCACCCAGACTGGAGTGCAGTGGTCGCTCCCAACCTGCTGGGCTCCGGCGATCCTTCTGCCTCAGCCTTCCAAGTAGCCGGAATTACAGGCATGCGCTACCATGCCTGGCTGATTTTTTTGATTTATTGTAGAGATGAAGTCTTGCTGCCCAGGCGGGTCTCGAACCCGCGGACTCAGGCAATCCACTCACCTCAGCCTCCCAAAGGCGCGGGATTACAGGCTGAGCCACCGAGCCCGGTTTAATTTTTTTATTTATTGTGGAGACAAGGTCTTACCATGTTGCTCAGGCTGGTCTCAAACCCCTGAATTTAGGCAATCCTCTTGCTTCCACCTCCCAAAGTGCTGCGGTTACAGGTTTGAGCCACTGTGCTCAGTGTGGTTGTTGGTTTTTAACCTGGGTGCTTTATTGGTGTAGTGCCTATGATGATCTTTGTTATTTTTATCTTTTCCTATCATTGAAGTATAACCTATGTATGGAAAACATTAACCATCAGTGTATAGATCAATGACATCTTGCAAACTGAACTTACCCATGTGACCAGCACCCAGATTAGGATACCAAACCCTACCAGGACCCCAGAAGCTTCCCTCATGCCTCACTTCTGATTTCTAAAATCATAGATTACTTTTGCTCTTTTTGAACTTTATACCAGTAGAATTTAAAATATGTCCACTTTTAGTGACTGGCTTCTTTTGCTTAACATTGTGTTTGTGAAATTTACTCATATTATTGCCTATAACCAAGATGATCTTTGATGCTATTAAATTCATCCCAGTCGGGCGCAGGGGCTCACGCCTATAATCCCAGCATTTGGGGAAGCTCACACCTATAATCCCATCACTTTGGGAGATGGAAGCAAGAGGATTGACTGAGCCCTGGGGTTCGAGGCCAGCCTGGGAAATGTGGCAAGAACTCATCTCTACAATAAATAAAAAAATGAGCCAGGTGTGGTAGTGCAGGCCTGCAGTTCCAGCTACTTGGAAGGCTGAGGTGGAAGAATCACCTGAGTCCAGCAGGTCAAGGCTGCAGTGACTATGAGCGTGCAACTGCACTCCAGCCTGGGTGACAGAGGAAGACTGACTCAAAAGGAAAAGAAAAGTTTATTTTGAAATAAGTACAGATGAATCGGAAGTTGCAGAGAATTCTATAGGGATCTTCTTTGTAGCCTTCTACCCATGCCCCCAATATTGACAGGCTTCATAAAAATAGTACAAGATCAAATTCAGTAAATAGGTCAGCATCCCATATAATGACAAACTGAAATCACTGACTAACATAGAATTTTAGTGAAATATGACTTTTTCTTTCTTTCTTTTTTGAGTCGAGTCTTACTCTGTCGCACAGGGGGTCTCACTGTGCCGCCCAGGCTGGAGTGCAGGGGCTCAATCATGGCTCGCTGCAGCCTCAACCTCCTAGAGTCAGGCAATCCTTCCATCTCAGCCTTCTGAGTAGCTAGGACTACAGTCTTATGCCACTACACCTGGCTAATTTAAAAAATTTTTTTTGTAGTTGGAAAAAATATGACTGAAATATGAAAATAAAAAATAAAAAAATAGCATTCTGAGGGCAGGTGCAGTGACTCATGCCTGTAATCCCAGCACTCTGGAGGCCAAGGCAGGATTGTTTGAGCCCAAGAGTTCGAGATCAGCCTGCACAACATAGCGAGATGACTTCTCCAGAAACACATTCTTGTTTTTTTTTTTCTTGAGTTGGAGTCTCACTCTGTCGCCCAGACTGGCGCGCAGCGGCCACTCCCGGCCACCACAGCCTCGGCCTGCTGGGCTCCGGTGATCCTTCTGCCTCAGCCTTCCACGTAGCTGGAACTACAGACACGCGCTACCATGCCTGGCTATTTTTTTGATTTATCGTATAGATGAGGTTTCGCCTGCCCAGACGGGTCTCGAACCCGCGGGCTCAGGCAATCCACTCACCTCAGCCTCCCAAAGGCGCGGGATTACAGGCTGAGCCACCGAGCCCAGCTCAGAAACACATTCTTTATACTATAGAGCCTTCACTTCAATAAATACTCATTATTACCAGGATATATGGTTTGGATCATTGGTTCTTAAACTTTTAGGACATAGACTAATTTTATTTGTTTTATTTATTTATTTTTATTTTTTGAGTTGGAGTCTCACTCCGTCACCCAGACTGAAGTGCAGTGGCACCCTCCTGGTCACCACAGCCTCGACCTGCTGGGCTCCGGCAATCCTTCCGCCTCAGCCTTCCAAGTAGCTAGAATTACAGGCGTGCACCACCACACCCAGCTAATTTTTGATTTATTGTAGAGATGAGGTCTCACCAAGTTGCCTGGGTGGGTCTCCAACCTGTGGGCTCAGGCAACCTACTCACCTCAACCTCCCAAAGTGCTGGGATTACAGGCTGAGCCACCAAGCCTGGCCAATATACACTAGTTTTAGAGGACAATGAAATATGGGCCTTTTCAGCAAACAAAGACATGCATATTTACAGAGTGTCCATGGTTTCACAAGCAATATCCACCCCCCAAAATGTGCATAGGCTTCAGGTTAAGAAATGATTTAGCCAAAATAAAAAATTTAGCCATGAGCGGTTGTGCATGCCCAGAGACTAAGGCGGGAGGATCGCTTGAGCCCTACAGCGCGTGATAATTGATTGAGACTGTGAGTAGACACTGCACTCCAGCCTGGACAACATAAGGAGAACTCGTCTCTTTAAAAGAACAACAAAAAAGGCTGGTTTGAGTGCAGTGGTGTTTATAACTAATTGATCAGTTATGGATTTCTTTCTTCTCCACTCTCACTGCTTCACTTGACTAGCCTTAAAAAAATAATAAATCGGTCAGGCTCGTTGGCTCAGCCTGTAATCCCAGCACATTGGGAGGCCGAGGCGAGTGGATTGCCTGAGCCCACAGGTTCGAGACCCGCCCAAGCAACTTGGCAAGACCTGTCTCTACAATAAATCAAAAATTAGCCGGGCGTGGTAGCACATGCCTGTAGTTCCGGCTACTTGGAAGGCTGAGGCGGAAGGATAGCCTGAGCCCAGCAGGTCGAGGCTGTGGTGACCGTGAGCGTGCCACTGCACTCCAGCCTGGGCGACAGAGTGAGACTCCAACTAAAAAATAAAAATAAAAAATAAAATAAATAATAATAAGGTAATTAAAAACCAACAAATCCAAAACGTCTGGTTTAGAGCAACATTTAGGGAACTTCCTTTACTCAAATATATCTGAAAACTCCTTAACAATCCTTACTAGTTCTTTTTAAAACCTTTTCCCAATTCTGCTTATGGCAAAGCCTCCTTCCTTCCTGCCCCTTCTCCCTCAACTTCATTACTCCTTGAAATTCTCCATAGGTCTTGAATGCTTAGAGAGAAAAACAAATACATTTCTCCTCTGGACATCATTGCTCTGATGACCACATTTTATCTAGGACTGCTTTCTTGTGCACAAAAGGCCTTTGGTCAGTAACTTTAGGTTCACTTTTCCTTCTCACATCATGATCAAGAACTTGGGTAATTTGAGGACTTGGCTGTGGAGTTAGGGGTCAGGCCAACTGGGATCACTGATGCCCAGCTAGACATAGAAAAGTAACTGTGAGCACCTGTCAATTATGAGTCAGCTGCCAGGAGCCAGGTAATTAACTTCCACAAGCAGGACTCATTTAGATAAGTGTTAGTCAACAAGGCATAGGTCAGGAGGCATTCAGGAAGAAGGATGTAGATAATTAAAAAGCCAGGCTTGACTGGCATGGTGGTGGCTCATGCCTGTAATCCCAACACTCTGGAAGGCTGAGGCTGGAGGATTGCTTGAGCCTAGGAGTTTGAGACCAGCCTGGGCAACATAGTGAGATCTCCTCTCTACAACAAAATTTAAAAAAATTAGCCAGGTGATCCGGGCTCGGTGGCTGAGCCTGCAATCCCGCGCCTTTGGGAGGCTGAGGTGAGTGGATTGCCTGAGCCCGTGGGTTCGAGACCCGCCTGGGCAGGAAGACCTCATCTCTACAATAAATAAAAAAATCAGCCGGGCGTGGTAGCACATGCCTGTAATTCCGGCTACTTGGAAGGCTGAGGCGGAAGGATTGCCAGAGCCCAGCAGGTCGAGGCTGTGGTGGCCGAGAGCGGCCACTGCATTCTAGTCTGGGCAACAGAGTGAGACTCCAACTCAAAAAAAAAAAAAAATTAGCCAGGTGTGGTGGTATGCACCTGTAGTCCCAGCTACTAGGGAGGCTTAGGTAGAAGAATTGCCTGAGCTCAAGAGTTTGAAGCTGTGGTGAACTGTGATTGTGCTATGTACTCCAGCCTGGGTGACAAAGTGAGACTCCAACTCTAAATAAGTAAATACCATTAAAAAAAAAAGCCAGGCTGGGCACAGTGACTCAAGCCTATAATCCCAGGACTTTGGGATGCTGAGGTGAGAGGATTGCCTAAGCACAGTGTTCAAGACCAGCCTGGGCAACTTGGTGAAACCTCATCTCTCCAATAAATATTTTTTAAAAACTAGCTGGGCATGGTAGCACGCACCTGTAGTTCTAGCTATTTGGAAGGCTGAGGCGGAAAGATCGCCTGAGCCCAGCAGATCGAGGCTGCAGTGGCTGTGAGTGTGCCACTGCACTCCAGTCTGGGCAACAGAGTGAGACACCAACTCAAAAAAAAAAAAAAAAAAAAAAAAGCCAAGCCTGTGATTTAACCAGAAGAGTAGGGTATAGCTTGATTCTGAAGAACATTCCTGCCTCAGTTATAAAGCTCTTGCATCCTTCTTTTTTTAAAAATTTTTCCAGCCTGGGTGACAGTGAGACGCTGACTCAAAAAAAAGAAGAGGCAGTGGAAGGATGGATAGGAGGCCTGACCTGGCTGTCTGTGACTTTGTGTGGCCCTGTGTTAGGGTCCCATGATGTTGAAGGTTTGACCTAGTTTTAGAAGAGGAACCATACACGCTTATACACTTTGCCAGAAACTGTGCTAAATGCTATAAATACTTCTCACAATAACCCTAAAGTTGGCTGTTTATCCTTGAAGAAACTAATGATTTAGTTCAGAGAAATGAACTAACCTGACCAGTGTCACAAAACTAGTCAGTAAAGAAAATGACATTTGTTCTCTTGCATTTCATGCTTCTTTTTTTGAGTTAGAGTCTCACTCTGTCGCCCAGACTGGAGTGCAGTGGCCGCTCCCGGCCACCGCAGCCTCGACCTGCTGGGCTCCGGCAATCCTTCCGCCTCAGCCTTCCAAGCATTTCATGTTTTTATATTTAAGTGGAGGATTTGCTCCTCAGCTCTTGATTTCTCTCAGTACAACCACCTGCCTCCTCCCATGAGGAAATCTGGCTCAGGGATACTCTTTTATGTTAACTTAATCTATAGGAGATTGATGAACAAATTACCAGAATTCAGTTTCACAAAGGAAGAGACACCTTCCCAGTAAACAAAATACCCACTGATTAGATTAGGCCCTTTCTCAGTGTCACAGAGCTTGGTGGCCATTAAATCAACGAAGAGAGCATTGGATAACCTTGAGGCATCTCATATCCAGAATTAGGCTTAAAGAATTAAATATACTCTGCAACCCAGTAATAGCTAAAATATTCCTGTCTGATAAATACAGTCTTTCCTGGACCATGTGATAAACACTTGTGAAAATTTTCCTCTTTTCGGTCAATTTTCTGGACTCTAGGTAATCAGGGCAGAAGATTTCTCATCTATGTACATTATCTTTTGTTGTTATACTTCCCAGTATTATTGTATCTCTTATATCACTTAGGTCAACATGCTTTTAGATGGCATCATAGTCTCAGGAACCTCAGATACAATCCATTTGAATTTACAAATTCAGGGTAGGCCAATTTTATTCCCATAATCTAATTCTTTGTATGTTGATTTCTGATGAGATCATCAGCTCTAAATTCTGAGGTGACCTCCTTAGAGTTTACAGCCTTTATCCTTTGAATCTCAGGTGCATGTAGAATCTCTTTACTCGAAGACTTTCATAGGTATGATCAAAACAAGTTACATGGCTAAAACCTACCACCTATACCAATCACCTTGTGACATCTTGTACTGAACCACACAAATAGGCTATGCAAATGTTTCCTGCAATTTTCAGGGTGTGACATATTTAACACACTCAATGCATCTAGAGGAAACCCCCCTGTATACCCTAACCTGCCCCAGCCTCACAAAGAGATAACGGATAGAAACATTGCAGAGAGAAATGAACATTTGTTTCTTTCTTCAGGCCATAAATGGCTTTCTTCTCTCGTGCTCCAAAATGGATTCCTTTTACTCACGGGAGTAGGTATCTCTGTGCATTAAAAAGCTTTGTAAAGGAGCCAGTTACAAGAGAGGGCCCTGGAATTCTCAAGCCCCATGTTTTCAATCAGTGTGTCTTGCTTTGAGGCTGTGCAAGTTCACCACTGAGCAGTGTGATGTGACAGTGGCTTGAGTCAGAGGACTCTATGGTTCTCTATCTAATTTGGCCATTTTTAGGCTGATGCAGCTTGCATACTTTGTGAATGGCTTGTGAAACTGAAATGAGATAATGTGCTGAAAGTATTTTGAAAACTGTAAAATGCTATATAAATGTAAGTTGTTACTTCAGAGCAAAACAGTGGGCAGTCTGTGAAAAAATAATCAGTTGAAAGCCATTGGTGTGTATATTTTTTCAAGGACCAAACACTAATTGCTGATGTTTATTGAGCACTTACCAAGTGTTAAAAATGTTTTATAGGCTGGGCATGGTGGCTCCAGGCTGTCATCCCAACACTTTGGAAGGCTGAGGCAAGAGGACTGCTGGAGCCCAGGGGTTCGAGACCAGCCTGGGCAACTGGACAAGACTGCTTATTTACAATAAATAAAAAAATTAGCCGAGTGTGATGGTGCCCACCTGTGGTTCCAGTTACTTGGAAGACTGAGGTAGAAGGATCGCCTGAGCCCAGAAGTTTGAGGTTGCCGTTGCCCTGAGTGTGCCACTCCACTCCAGCCTGGGTGACAGAGGGAGACTCCAAGTAAAAAAAAAAAAGCAACTAACATATGACCAATAATTGAAAAGTAGGAGGTACAGAAAGACATTTAGCCAACCAAAAACATGAAACGTGTTCCTACTTAATAGAAAATTATAGGCTGGGCTCGATGGCTCAGCCTGTAATCCTAGCACGTTAGGAGGCTGAGGTAAGTGGATTGCCTGAGCCCACAAGTACAAGACCAGCCTGGGCAAATTGGCAAGACCTCGTCTATACAATAAATTTTAAAAAAAATTAGTCGGGCGTGGTAGCGCATGCCTGTAGTTCTGGCTACTTGGAAGGCTGAGACAGAAGGATTGCCAGGGCCCAGCAAGTTGATGGTGGGGTGGCCGTGAGCATGCCACTGTGCTCCTGTTTGGGCAACAGGGTGAGAATCCGACTCAAAAAAAAGAAATTAAAAAAAAAAAAAGAAAACTGTGTACCCTATTTTTTACTTAAGATTGTGTCATAAACATGTTTAAGATTGAAAATAAATATGTAACATAAAAATATATTATTCAATATTTAAATTCACAGATTTACATGTGGATGTATCAAATATACATGTCATAGTTTACTTAACCATTCACTATTACTGGATATTTAGAATGCTTCAAGTTTTTATTTTATTTATTTATTTATTTATTTGTTGAGTTGGAATCTCACTCTGTCGCCCAGGCTGGAGGGCAGTGACACACTCATAGCCACCACAGTCTCAACCTGCTGGGTTCAGGTGATCCTTCCTCCTCAGCCTTCCAAGTAGCTGTAACTACAGGCACAAGCTACCACACCCGGCTAATTTTTTGATTATTGTAGAGACGAGGTCTTGCCAAAGTGCCCAGGCTGGTCTCAAACCCCTGAGCTCAGGCAATCCTCTTACCTCTACCTCCCAAAGTGCTGGGATTGCTGGCCAAGTTTTTAAATGATAATAAATATTTAAATAACATCCTAATGAACTTCTTGGTATATATCCTAAGAGTGATAAACACCCAGTGGTGAAATTATTGACTCAAAAAGTGGAAACATGTTTAAAGCTTTTGATATATTCTGCCAAATTGCTTTTTTAGAGGATGAAGTAATGCTAAATCCCAACAGAAATGTACAAAGGGTCCTTTGCACATCACATGTTTCCATTTAAAGATAAAAGATGTCCAAGTTATTTATATATTTTTTCTTTTTTTTTTTTTTTTCAGTCAGGTCTCCCACTAGGCTCAGGCAATCCTTCAGCCTCAGTCTCCTGAGTAGTGGGGACTATAGGCATGCACCACCACATCCGGCTAATTTTTTAATTTTTTGTACAGATGAGGTCTCACTGTGTTGCCCAGGCTAGTCTTGAACTCTTGAGTCCAAGTGATTCTCCTGCCTTGGCTTTCCAAAGTGCTGGGATTACAGGCATGAGCCACCATGCCTGGCCCCTAATTTATCTTTATGTGGCAAATAATGTAAAATTAAAATGTATAAAACAGGAGAACCAACTTGGTGGAGCTTCTGTTGGCCAAATCAGGGACACTATGAACAAGAAAATACTGTAGCAATGATTGTAAAATAGGAATCCATGCATTCACATTTGTAAATAAATGAATGAAAAAAATAAATGGGAAAGAAAGATCTTATTGTAGAATTCCAGTTGATAAATGTAGGAAGAATGATGGAATTAGACAAATGACAATTTGGCAGCCATCGTAGCAAAAATAGATTCAGACAAATCATCATGCGTAGTAAAACTGGTAGGATGACTAGCACATAGTCTCAAATATGACTGTGTTTAAGATACTTATTAATTACAAGGGGAAAACAATAACAACTTTACACTGGAAAATCCTGGAAGACTGTGCATTAACCAAGTGATGAAAGCTAGCAGCATCAGTAATGGGACAAATGGGAGCAAAGGGACATCATATCTAAAAAATATTTTATTATTTTAAAAATTTTTTTATTTTTATTTTTTTGAATCAGAGTCTCACTCGGTTGCCCAGGCTGGAGTTCAGTGGCACACTCACAGTCACCGCAGTCTTGACCTGCTGGGCTCAGGCAATCCTTCTGCCTCAGCCTTCTGAGTAGCTAGAACTACATAGGTATGCACCTCCACACCTGGCTAAGTTTTTTGATTCATGGTAGAGAAGAGGTTTCACCAGGTTGCCCAGGCTAGTCTTGAACCCCTGGACTCAGACAGTCCTCTTGTCTCCCAGTGTGTTGGGATGATGGGCATGAGCCGCCACATCAGGCTAAAAAATATTTTCAATAGGGTCTCTTCTAGATGATTGTATGGATAAGGGTCACATGGCAGCCTTCAAGTTGTCTGGCATAGGGCCCATAATAACCACCAATAGGTTTCTTTGAAACTCCTGGATTCATTCATTCAGTAATCACCATTGAATGCCAGTGTATCAAGCAGAGTACTAGGCACAAGATGAGGCCAAAGCAATTGAATGTACTGTCCTTAGGGAATTGGCAGTTTATTGAGAGAGGAAAAAAAGAGAGGAGAAAAGTGAATGAGAATGATGAAGCAAAATGTAGTAAATATGAACATTCCAGAAATGTAGTTGAAAGGCATATGAGAATTTTCAAACTATTTTTGCAACTTTTCAGGATCTATGAAATCATTTCAAAATAAAAAGTTTAAAATCTATAATGTAAAACAATTAGAAAGACAAATTAAAAGACAGTAGAAGGTGATTTCAATAGATTAGGGTTTTATAGACAACTTACAAAGGTGCACCTAATTATTAAGCCACGAGGAAAAATCCCAACAAATTCCAAAAAGCACAAAAATGTACTCGCCACACTTACAGATCATAATGCACTAAAACCAACAAGTAAACATAGAAAGTTTAAATTTAAAAACTCAAACTACCTATACATTTTCAATCAATTATCTTTAAACAATAACTGAATCAAAGAAGAAATCTAAACTACATACAAACCATTTAGAAAATGACAACAGTGAATACAATTTATGGAATGTGGCTGAAACTATTGTCAGGGGAAAATCCACAGCCTTAAAAACTATTATTATATATTTTTATTTTTTATTAGGGACAGGGGGGCGGTCTCATTATATTGTCAAGGCTGGTCTCGAACTCCTGGCCTCAAGAGTTCCTCCGGTTTTGACTTCCCAAAGTGCTGGGATTACAGGCATGAGCCACTGTGCCCATCACTTAAAAACTGTTATTATCAATCAAGAAGGAATAACAACAAGCAAATTATACACTGTTCTAGAAGTTAGGGCAAAGACATCAAAAATACTTGAAGCCCAGGAGAAAGACTGCGCATTTTCTCTGTGCTCCCACCATGATCAGCCAACCAACAAGTGTTTGTAAGGCATTTGCCAATATCCAAGAGGCTAATTAGGGTTCTTCCTTCATGGCACTTAGAGGTGTGTGTGTGTATGTGTGTCTGTCTTGAGGGTGAGGGGGGTATCAGATATTAAATTGTGAATTCAGAATTCAATGTTATGAAGAGGTACAAAGCGCAAGTGCAATTCAGTGTCCCTAGTGTAATATAACTTAACAGCACCCTCCATTCTAATTGTTGCCCTATTTTCTTTCTCTGACTCTCCCTCCTTTTCTGTCTCTCCTCTTCCTCCTCTTTTCCCCAGTTCCTGAAGAGATTATGTTTCACTTATTTTTGCTTTATTCTGAGCCTAGTATTCTGCGTGATATATTGGCACTCATGATAGCTACTGAATGAAGGAATCCAAGTTTTTTTTTTAGTTGGAGTCTCACTCTGTCACCGAGGCTGGAGTGCAATGGCATGCTTATGGCCTCCGCAGTCTCGACCTGCTGGGCTTAGGCAATCCTTCCACCTCAGCCTTCCAAGCAGCTGGAACTACAGGTGCACGCTACCACGCCCGGCTTATTTTTTGATTTGTTGTAGAGATGAGGGCTCACCAAGTTGCCCAGGTTGGTCTCAAACCCCTGGACTAAGGTAATCCTCTCACCTTGGCCTCCCAAAGTGCTGAGATTATAGACTGAGCCACTGCGGCAGCCTAATTTTTTGCTTTATTGTAGAGATGAAGTCTTACCAAGTTGCCCAGGCTGGTCTTGAACCCGTGGACTCAGGCAGTTCTCTCACCTCGGGCTCCCAAAGTCCTGGGCTTATAGGTGTGAGCCACCGCACCTGGCCGGAATTCAATTTTTTTTTTTTTTTGAGTTGGAGTCTCACTTTGTCGCCCAGACTGGAGTGCAGTGGCCGCTCCCGGCCATCGCAGCCTCGACCTGGTGGGCTCCCACGATCCTTCTGCCTCAGCCTTCCAAGTAGCTGGAACTACAGGCGTGCGCTACCACGCCCAGCTGATTTTTGATTTATTGTAGAGATGAAGCCTCCAATTTGCCCAGGTGGGTCTCGAAGCTGCGGGCTCAGGCAATCCACTCACCTCAGCCTCCCAAAGGCGTGGGATTACAGGCTGAGCCACCGAGCCTGGCTGGAATTCAAATTTTAAGAATCTTGTAAAATATTACTAAGCAGATACTCGGCCAGATAACCTGCAGATTGCCGTCTGACTTCTATTTATAAAAAGCCCTCTAGAAAAGAACCTGAGACCCATATAATACATAAATAATACAAAATAACCACAATGCACAGTTTAGACAAGCTAGCCAACCAGTATTAGGTTCACTGAAATTCTAAAAGGGTGTTCTGTGTAAGGGAAAATCATACCTAAGTCACTTTTTTTTTTTTTTGAGTTGGAGTCTCACTCTGTTGCCCAGACTGGAGTGCAGTGGCCGCTCCCGGCCACCGCAGCCTCCACCTGCTGGACTCCGGCAATCCTGCCTCAACCTTCCAAGTAGCTGGAATTACAGGCATGCGCTACCACACCTGGCTGATTTTTTGATTTATTGTAGAGATGAGGTCTCACTGCGCAGGCTGGTCTGGAACCTGCGGGCTCAGGCAATTCACTCACCTCAGCCTCCCAAAGGCGCGGGATCACAGGCTGAGCCACCAAACCCAGCTCCTAAATCACTTTTAGAATGCTTGAGTGAGTTATTGCAGGATGGGGAAAATCAGTATATGCGATTTGCTTTGATTTTTTTTTCAGTGTTTTCATAAAAATTCCCATTAAAGGCTTTGGGGTGGGATTGTGATTGGAATATAAAAGGAAGAGCTGGGGTGGTGTAAGGGAACAGTGGTGAAAAAAAAAAAGGGGGTGTAAGTAGTAGGTAAGGACTGGATCAGCTAGGCCTTGTAGGGACTTTGAGATTTTGTGTTGCCTTGGGAAGGTTTTGGGATCATCTGATTTACAGCTCTGAAGGATCTGGCTGCTGTGAGAACAGACTATAGTGGAATAGGAGTGAAAGTATGAGCCCAAAAAAGATTCATAAAGCTGTTGCAGTAGGTGGTGGCCTGGACCACTCCTACGGCAGTAATAGTGATGCATAGTATTTAATCCAGAATACATGTTGAAGGTAAAGGGAACAGAAACTTACTGGCAATTGGCCATGTGGCGTAAGACAAGGAGTCAAGGATAACATAAAACTATTTGACCTGAGCCATTGAATGACTACAGTTTGGTTTCCCTGCCTAGTCTTTGGGTGACGGGGGTTGTAGAACGATTAGTTGAAGGCTACTGCGTCTTCCTGGGACAATGAAGGAGACTGAACCTGGGCAGAGGGTATAAGTATGGAGAGACATTCAGAGGGAACAGATTTGAGAGACATTTACGAGGTCAAAATTGTCACTTGGGGAGAACAGATTAGGGTTTATTAAAACTGAAGATAAGCTGGGCTCAGTGGCTCAGCCTGTAATCCCGCGCCTTTGGGAGGCTGAGGTGAGTGGATTGCCTGAGCCTGAGGATTCGAGACCCGCCTGGGCAACTTGGCGAGACCTCATCTCTACAATAAATCAAAAAAATTAGCCGAGTGTGGTAGTGCACGCCTGTAGTTCAAGCTAATTGGAAGGCTGAGGGGGAAGGATCGCTGGGGCCCAGCAGGTCGAGGCTGCGGTGGGCGGGAGCGGCCACTGCACTCCAGCCTGGGTGACAGAGTGAGACTCCAACTCAAAAAAAAAAACTGAAGATAGCTGAATCTTTTCCCCCAGCAACTCATTGGTATATGCCCAGAAGCAGGGTTACCCAAGGCCTGATTTTGGATTGCCCTAGAGTTAGGTTAAGACTATTTCTTAATTTTTTTTTTTTTGAGTTGGAGTCTCACTCTGTTGCCCAGGCTGGAGTGCAGTGCACACTCATGGCCACCTCAGTGTTGACCTAATGGGCTTTGGAGATCCTTTCACCTCAGCCTTTCAAGTAGCTGGAACTGCAGGTGCTTGCTACCGCGCCCGGCTAATTTTTTAATTTATTGTAGAGACGAGGTCTCACCAAGTTGCCCGGGCTGGTCTCAAACCCACAGGCTCAGGCAATCCACTTGCTTCGGCCACTGAACCCCATGTATTTCTTACATTTTGAGAGGCGGGGGGAAGAGGGGAGAGGAATAAACTCCAGAGACCATATGTGGCCCTCAAAGCCTAAAATATTGGCTGGGTGTGGTGGCTCATGCCTTTCATCCCAGCACTTTGGGAGGCAGAGGCGAGAAGACTGCCTTAGTCCAGGGTTCAAGACCAGACCATGCAACTTGGCAAGACTTCGACTCTACAATAAATAAAATTAGCTGGGCATGGTGGCACATACCTGTAGTTCCAGCTACTTGGAAGGCTGAGGTGTAAGTTTCGCCTGAGCCCAGCACATTGAGGCTGCAGTGGCCATGAGCATTCCACTGCACTCCAGCCTGGGCGACAGAGTGAGACTCTGACTAAAAAAAAAAACCCTAAAATATTTACTGTGTTCCTTCACAGCCGAAAGCTTCCCAACCCCCACCATGGATCAGTGGGATCAGATTCTTCAGGTGTGATTCCTAGAGCAGCCACAGCAGTATTAGCTGGGAATTTATTAGAAATGCAAATTCTTGGCCAGCTCGGTGGCTCAGCCTGTAATTCCAGCACTTTGGGAGGCTGAGGTGAGTGGATTGTCTGATCCCGAGGGTTTGAGACCAGCCTGGGCAACTTGGTGAGACCTTGTCTCTACAATAAAATAAAAAATTAGCCGGGCGTGGTTGTGTGCACAACCGTGCGTGGTTGTGTGCACAACCGGGCGTGGTTCCAGCTACTTGGAAGGCTGAGGTGGGATGATTGCTGGAGCCCAGCAGGTGGACACTAGGAGTAGCTGTGAGCATGCCACTGCATTCCAACCTGGGCGACAGAGTGAGACTCCAGAAAAAAAAAAAAAATGCAAATTCTCAGGGCTCTACACAGACCTGATGAAGTAGAAACTCTGGGAATGGGGCCCACCATTTCGTTTGGACATGCCCTTGAGGTGATTCTGATGCACATTAAGGTGTGAACCATTGCTGTAGAGAAACTTTTGCATATGTACCCCAAGATACAAGGTGAAGAATATGTATAATAGCATTGCATTCAGTGCACTAAGCTGGAAGGACAATTGAACTGTTAGTCAACGGTGAGGAAGAGCCAGGTGTGGCAGTTAAGCTTGTAATCCCAGCACTTGGGGAGGCTGAAGAGGGAGAGCTGTCTGAGCCCAGGAGTTTGAGATCAGCCTAGGCAACATAGGGAGAACCCCCATCTATATAAAAGACAACAAAAAACAGTAGAGAAGTAAATTGTGGCAGTTAGTACAATGGGAGTATTCCATAATTTGTGGGTAAGGGTATGGACTGTAGAAGCAGAGTGCCTGTGTTCGAATCTCAACTCCTGTGAATAGTAGTAGCTCTGTGTCCTTGGGTAAGTTATTTGACTGCTTTAAGCCTCAATTTCCTCATCTGTTAAATGGGGATAAAAATAGCTACCATTTCATAGGGGTATCATGAGGCTTAAATAAGTGCATAAAATAATTATTAGGTTGCTTGGTATGTAGTATTAGACTTAAAGGACAATCTGCATGTAATAGAAAACTTTAAGGAAAAACTCAGGTTACTATCATAGAAGTGATGATCTGCCCATATATTTTCCATATAACAAAATGATGAAGCAGTCTAAAGTAAAGATAATGTAGCCTCTGTTGGCTCAAATGTTGGCATTGCCCCTGTAAGCCTGTCTTCACACGTTTAAGATACCTTAAAATTGGCTGAGTGGTGGCTCACGCCGGTCATCCCTGCACTTTGGGAGGCGAGAGGATTCCATGACCCAGGGGTTCAAGATCAGCCTGGGCAACATGGGGAGACCTCGTCTCTACAATAAATAAAAAAATTAGCCGGGCATGGTGGCGCGCACCTGTAGTTCCAGCTACTTAGAGTTCAGGGCTGAGGCGGAAGGATCGCTTAAACCCAGTAGATCCAGGCTGCAGTGGCCGTGAGCGTGCCACTGCACTCCAGCCTGGGTGACAGAGGGAGACTCCGACTCAACCCCCACCCCCAAAAAGATACTTTAAAATTGCCCTTAGAGAATCGTGAAGAAAACGATACAATGTACGTGGCAAAGGCCATGATGTTTGGCTTACAAGCATTCATTAATGTGTTTTCCTTTCCTAATTGCCTTTCCATTTCGTTGGACATTTCCTCAACCCCTCGCTCCAAATTTCCTGTGCTATCTGGATATCCTTTGAAAACACTGCCAGACCTAAGGTGCAAAGTGACTTCCTGGACTGCAAGATTTGGCTTGGCTTTTTCCGCGGTCAAGGTCAAAGGGAGGGTCCCCCACGGTGGCCGGGGACACGTCTGGGCCCAGATCTCGCCCACGGCTGGAGAGCTGATGCTGCTGGCCTTATTATGGGCGCTGCTTAGCGCGCATGAAGCGATGCCTCGATCCATACCCGGCACACAAAGAAGGAGCCTTCCTCCTCTGTAGAGGCCACCTCCTCATTTCCCTACACCCCGGCCCCGGGCCCGTGGGCCAGTCATGTATATGACTCTGCGCTGCCAGGATGATCGTGGCCTTCTCGATCGGGCTCAAAGCCTCCATTTTCTAGCCTGAGCTAACAAGCAACGTAGGTGACATCAACGTGCCAACGGCGGAGGCCGCTAGCGGCGTCTGATGCCTGCGGATGCCTTGTCCCCTCCCTCTTCAAGGCGATGCTTGACAGGGCCCAGACTGCACACCGCGCTGCAGCGAGCCGGCTCCAGCTCGTTCGACCTGGCAGGTAGCGGCAAGGCCGGAGCCGCGGGCCTGGAAGAAGGTGGCCTCCTTGTGACGTCAAGTCCGCGGACTCGCGGCCCGGCTTCGGGCCGGTTCCGGTTCCCCGGCTTTCCGGGCGCGAGTGGCGGCGAGCGCGGCGACGTACTGCGCGTGCTCCGCGGAGGGACGCGAGGAGGCTGGGCCTAGCGGGCGAATGAGGTGCGTGATTGGCTGGCGCCGTGCTGGGGGTTCCCTGGCCCTTTCGGCAGGGGTAAAACAATAAGAGGGGGCGGCGGCGAAGGGGGCGGGACGTCCGCGCTCCGAGTCGCTCGCCGCAGCGCCTGGCGCCCGGGAAGCGGCGGTTGTGAGGGAACTGAGCTCGAGTCTCTGGCCAGGAAGCTTCAGGTCTCTCGGAGGGCGTGGGCGGTGGGCGAGTAGAACCCGCCGCGGCCGAACGTCGGCGCCTCTCCCGCTGCCTGCCGCGCGCCGTCCCTGCCGCCGCCGTTGGCTGGAGGTGTGTACGGGGGCCGGGAGGGAGGCCGGTGTGGTGGTCGGAAGGGGACATTCCCTTCGCGCGGGCGGCGCGGGGCCACCGTCCCGTGGAGCGGCTGAGGCGCCGCCGTGGGCGCGGGAGGAGCGAACCATTGCCCTCCGGTAAGGGGAGGAGGCCGCCTAGAGGGGTCGGGGGCTCGGAGGGCACCGGCAGGGCCGGGCTGGCGGGGACGCGGCGGCGAGATCCAGACAGGAAGTGGGGGAGTGGGCTTTCCGGGGAAGGCACGGGGCGCGCAGCCCACCGATCCTCCTTCCGCCTCGCTCGCGCCTCTCCTGCCCGGTTCCTGCGGGGCGCGGAGGCCGTCGCCGCCCCGCCCGTGGGGGAGGGGACGTGAGGTTGTGTCGGCAGAGACAGAAGCGACGCAGATGCGAAAGTAGCGGCCTCCGGGCACCATTTCTGCCCGCGGGAACGGAATCCGGGTTCGGAGGCAGCCGCGGCGCTCGCCCGGCGCCTAGCGTTCCGGCGGCTCCCCCCTCCTCCTCCTCCCCCGGGCTTAATCTCGAACGTGCCCGGACCCCGGGGCTAACGTGCGCCTTTTCTGGTCCCCTTTCATGCGAACGGCCCCCTGTGCACCCGGGAAGGGCAAAGACGTCTGAGGAATGGGTCTTCCCCCGCCCCCCCCCGCTTTTTTGGGTGGACGGAGAGGAACCCAAGCTTCGCTAGGTTGTGTTGAATTTGTTCGTGGAATCTGATCGAATTTTCCCTGCGTCTCTAATAGCAGGTTTCTTAAGATGGCCCTGTGCCGCTTTGTGGCGAATACTGATTGGCGTCTACAGTTTTCTGCATAGATCAATATTTTTTCCTCAACGCATACCTAATCTTTTAACGGATTTTTGGGGAATTACTTTTTCCCTCTTAAAAAAAAAAGCACGTGTCCCTCTAGCTGGAATAGCAGAGTTGTCCCCTTTTTACCCTGTGTGATGGTTGTGATTTTAGCTTCGATTAAGGTCCCTAGGTTCGAGGCTGCATACCTCGTTCTAGTCTTCCGAACGTTAGCGTTGAATCTATGAACCATCAAATGCAGCCCAGGGAGCTTCGGTGTGCTAGAGTGGAAGATGATGGCAGTTCCTTGTGCAGCTCCATATTTGGCAGTTCATACAGCCTTGGGCATGTGAGCAGTTTCTAAGTAAACATTCGGTCCTGTTAGTATCCAGTAGTCCTTCTGATAATCTCGGGTTACCTGGTTTAAAAAAAAAAGAAGATATGATGAATTTGAATCTCATAGGATTTAATAAGTGTTGTTTCTTTATCTGTATTACCTTACATTTTTCTTAGATTTTTAAAATTACTCATATGTGTCCTTATGTTATGATTTAATCTCTACAAGCTATTTAATTTTGAAAAGCTATCGAAGAATTGTAGGGATAATAAGGACTTCGAATGAATTGTTCACTGTTTAATAGCTGTCATGGTTCAGGGTTGAAATATTAGTAGTGATGAACAGGCATCAAGAGTGAACCAGAGTGCTTGTGGGAGGAATGGGTCAAAAGTAAAAGGTAAGAAGAAAACAAATCATTAGATAATTTCATAGAGTAACAGAACTGAGTGTTCCGTTAGCAGCTGAGCAGTTGATTTTGTCAGCAGGCAATTCCTGGTTTGAAGAAAATGTTGGCACCGTGTCTTTAGATTCTTAACGAGTTCCTTGTCCTACAAAATTGTTGCTGCTTATTACCCATTATGATAGAATATTTTTCCCCTCAGTTGCTTTAAAAGACTTTTCCACATACTTTATATTGAGTGGATGTGGAGACAGTGAATGATCCCTTTTCAATGCTGATTTTGAAAGGGGCAAACTTAAGGATTTCTTCTGAATTTAAATTCTAGTAGAATTTTATCCATAAACATGACCTACTTATTCTACACTGGTAGACACTTGTTCGATATCTGATAGACTGGGCTAGGCACAGTGACTCACTCCTGTAATCCCAGCACTTTGGGAGACCTAGGCGAGAGGCTTGCCTGAGCCCGAGAGTTGGGAGACCAGCGTGGGCAACAGAGCAAGACCTTGTCTCTATTACAAAGAAAAAAGGCTGATAAAATAAATTGGTTCTTCTCGCAGAATTCCTGGCGTGGCTTCAGACACAATAGAATCCGTTTCTTGAGTGCTGTGTTTCTACTTATTTTTATTTTGTAATTTCCAGGTATTTGTCCTATTGTGGTACCATTGATTTATTGTAGGTATATTGGGAATGACTTTTGGATTTCCTATTATGTTATGGTCCTGCTTTATTCCTTTGCTTTTTTCTCCTTGCAGGTTTTAAATAGCTAACAGTTTGATTCTCTAAAGTTAATTTTTGAGCTGGGCTCGGTGGCTCAGCCTGTAATTCCGGGCCTTTGGGAGGCTGAGGTGAGTGGATTGCCTGAGCCCGCGGGTTCGAGACCCGCC
>NW_007255876.1:495181-513388 GCF_000164805.1 Carlito syrichta | reverse complement strand
CAGTTGGAGGCTGCGGTGGCCGGGAGCGGCCACTGCACTCCAGTCTGGGCGACAGAGTGAGACTCCAACTCAAAAAATAAAATAAAATAAAGTTAATTTTTTGTATTCTTGGGTTCCTTGGCTGTTTTTCCAAAGCGGTTGTTCTTAACCAGATGTAATGAAAACATTACTAGAGGCAGGAGACCTGGTTTCAAATTCTCTTATAACTGATACTGAGGAACTTTGAGCTCCTTTCCTTAAGTTTTATAAACATCAGTTATCTTTCCTGTAAATGAAGATCATGTTCAGTCTATTTTCTTTTTTCTTTTTTTTGAGTTGGAGTCTCACTCTGTTGCCCAGACCGGAGTGCAGTGGCACGCTCCTGCCACCGCAACCTCAACGTGCTGGGCTCCGGCGATCTCCGCCTCAGCTTTCCAAGTAGTGGGAACTACAGGGCGCGCTACCATGCCCAGCTAATTTTTGGTTTATTGTAGAGAAAAGGTCTTGCCAAGTTGCCCGTGCAGGTCTCGAACCTGCGGGCTCAAATAGTCGCTCGCCTCCGCCTCCCAAAGTGCTGGGATTATGACTGAACCACCGAGCGTGGCCTGTTTTATTTTTTCTTTTGAGTAGTATTCTCACTGTTGCCCAAGCTGAAGAGCAGTGGTACGATATGGCCACCACAGCGTCAACCTGCTGTGCTCAGGCCATCCTTCCGCCTCAGCCTCCCAAGTAACTGGAACCACACTGGCTAATTTTTTGATTTATTGTAGAGACAAGGTCTTGCCAAGTTGCCCAGGCTGGTCTCGAACCCTTGGATTCAGGCAGTTTTCTTACCTCTGCCTCCCAAAGTGCTGGGGATATAGGTGTGAGCCACACCACCTGGCCTACTCAATCTATTTTAAAAAGATAAAGGAACCTGTAATTTCTTTTTTTGAGTCAGAGACTCACTTCATCACCCAGGCTGGAGTGCAGTGATATACGACTACCGCAGCCTCAAACTGCTGGGCTCAGCCTTCCAAGTAGCTGAAACCACAGGCATGCACCACCATGCCCGGCTAATTTTTTTTTTTTTTGATTTAGGGTAGAGACAAGGTCTTGCCAAGTTCCCTAGACTGGTCTCGAACCCCTGGGTTCAGGCATCCTGCTTGTCTTCACCTCCCAAAGTTCTGGGAGGACAGGCGTGAGCCACTGCACTTGGAGAGAAGTTCTTTTAATAAGTTGGAGAGATACCGTTTCAGAGATCCTTGAGATTAATAAGAATTAATTGAGTCCACAGTTATTTTGCCTGGATTACCTTACCATATCTATTATAATTTGCTTTCATAATTATTTTGTTATCTATGGTGAATTTTAAAACTAATTTTATTTTCTTGTCCAAATGGGTACAGTGACTTTACATTACTGAAATGATACCTTAGCTGTAAGTTTTATGCTGTTTTTCAGTGTTGTGTTCTATGATTCTGCAGTCTTTGACAGTAGTTTAATGACTGCATGTGAAGCTGATGTTTCACTGTTTATCTCTTAGAAACATTAAAGTTGGAGAGCGCTTCTTTACGATTAAGGTTTTCTTTTTTTTGTTTGTTTGAAAGAGAGTCTCACTCTGTTGTCCAGGCTGAAGTGCAGTGGCATGCTCACGGCCACTGCAACTCATCCTGCTGGGCTCAGGTGATCCTTCCCTCTCAGCCTTCCAAGTAGCTGGAACTGGAGGTGTGCGCCATCACGCTTGGCTAATTTTTTTATTCATTGTAGAGATGAGGTCTTGCCAAGTTTTCCAGGCTGGTGTAGAACCTGTGGGCTCAGGCAATCATCTCACCTTGGCCTTCCAAAATCCTAGTATTATATCTTGTCTTTATTATTATTATTCTTTTTGAGACAGGATCTGACTTTGTCACCCAGGCTGGAGTGCAGCGGCATGATCTTGGCTCACTGTAGCCTTGACCTCCTGGGCTCAAGCAATCTTCCCACCTCATCCTGAGTGGCTAGGTCTACAGGTGCATGCCACCATGCTTGGCTCATTTAAGTTTTTTTTGTGTGTGTGTGAAAATAAGGTCTCGCTATATTGCCCAGGCTGGACTTGAGCTCCTTGGCTCAAGCAATTCTCTTGCCTTCCCAAAGTGCTGGGATTGCAGGTGTGAGCCACCGTACCTAACCTTTTTTCTACATAGCTGACCGTTTTTCATTCCAGTTTCATTGGTTTTTTACTAGTCTGTTTCCTATCTCAACCTCCTCATTTCTATCTTCAATTAGTTGGTAATATTTAAGCACACACAAACATTTTAAGTATTGTCACTAATGTAGACATAATGACAGCTATTACTAAGGCTTACATTAGTGAGAAACAAATTTTCAAACTTTGACCTTTATTCCAGAGCTGCATTTTTCAACCAGTAACATTATCTGTTAGATGTTATCAGAAACTGAGTGAAAAGTAAAAAAAAATATATGATTTTATTTTTATTATGCTTGAGTTGGAGTCTCACTTTGTCATCCAGGCAGAAGTGCAGTGGCACGGTCACGACTACTGCAGCCTCAACCTGCTGGGCTCAGGTGATCCTTCCATCTCAGCCTTCCAAGCAGCTGGAACTACAGGCAAGTGCCACCATGCCCAGCTGTTTTTAAAATTTATTGTAGAGACGAAGTCTCACCAAGTTGCCCAGGCTAGTCTCAAACCCCAAGGCTCAGGCAGTCCTCTCGCTTCCGCCTCCCAAAGTGCTGGGATGTGTCAGGTGTGAGGCACCGTAACTGGCAAAAATTTGATTTAAAAAATTGCAAAGTTAGCCAGCTATGGTGGCTCATGCCTGTCATCCCTGCACTATGGGAGGCAGAGACAAGAAGTGCCTGAGCCCAGGGTTGCAAGACCTCACCTCTACAGTAAATTAAAAAAAGCAGAGTGTGGTGGTGTTTGCCTGTAGTTTCAGCTGCTCAGGAGGCTGAGACTAAAGGATCTCCTGAGCTTAGCAAATTGAGGCTGCAGTGGCCATGAGTATGCCACTATACTTCAGCCTGGGCAACAGAATGACACTTCAAATCAGTTGATCAGTCAATCAATAAACAAAAACAAAAATTACAAAGTTAGTATATGCACTTTGCAAAATTCAGACAATATAGTGAGGATTTATGTAGCCTTTTTTTTTTTTTGAGTTGGAGTCTCACTCTGTCGCCCAGACTGGAGTGCAGTGGCCGCTCCCGGCCACCGCAGCCTCGACCTGGTGGGCTCCGGCGATCCTTCTGCCTCAGCCTTCCAAGCAGTGGGAGTTACAGGTGTGCGCTACCATGCCCGGCTGATTTTTTGATTTATTGTAGAGATGAGGTCTCGTTACCCAGGCGGGTCTCGAACCCGCGGGCTCAGGCAATCCACTCACCTCAGCCTCCCAAAGGCGTGGGATTACAGGCTAAGCCACCGGGCCCAGTTTATTTCTTTTTTTAAAAGGTGAGATTTGTAACACATAGTTCTGCAATTTGTGGTTATTACTTAACAATTTATGTTTCTACCAACACTATATGTGAAAGAGCCCATTTTCCTCTGCATCCTTGACAATACTGGATGTTATTGACTGTTTTCATTTTTGTTAATCTAATAGGTAAAAGATAATATCTTTAAATAAATTGCCTTGTGGGGCGCAGTGGTTCACGCCCGTAATCCTAACACTTTGGGAGGCGGAGATGAGAGGATTGCCTGAGCTCAGGGCTTCTAGACCAGCCTGAGCAACGTGGCAAGACCTGCTCTCTACAATAGATGAAAAAATTAGCTGGGCATGGTGGCGCAAGCCTGTAGATCAAGCTGTTTGGAAGTCTGAGGTGGCGGGATCCCCTGAGCCCAGCAGGTCAAGGCTGCAGTGGCTGTGAACATGCCACTGTACTCCAGCCTGGATGACAGTGTGAGACTCTTGACTCAAAAATGAATAAACTTAAATAAATAAATTGTCTCTAAACTGTTGACTCTTATTGATGACTGGGTACTGTATTTCTCTTACAAAGATTGTATGCAGTTGATTCTCCTTTTGTTTAAGTGATTATCATAACAGAGCATAATTGTATTGTTAAATCTTAAATGTGGGATGACAGTTTAAAGTCACTCTTTTTGAGTGCTGTTGTTTGAGTTTGAACAGACATGCTACCATGAAACCACCACCACAAGCAAGTTGTACAATATTTCTATCACCCCAGAAGTTCCCTCACCCCCCTTTGTTGTCATTTCCTTCCTTCTATCTTCATCCCCTATTCAGATTTGTCCCTCTAGTTTTGCCTGTTACAGAATGTCATATTGGTAGAATCATGTAGTGTTAGGCTTTTGTATCTGACTTCTTTAGCTTAGAATAGTGCTTTTGAAACTCATGTTGTTGCATATATCAATATTTCCTTTTTATTGAGTAGTATTCAGTTTTGTGATTCTACCACAGTTGTTTATTCATTCACCTAGCTTATGGGCAGTTGGGTTGTTTCCAGTTTTGGGGTATTTATTAATATGAAGTTACTATAAACAACTTACAAGTCTTTGTGTGAACATAATGCTTTTGTTTTTCTTGGGTAAATTTGTAGGCATGTGATTGCTGGGGTGTGTATTTTTTATATGAAACTGTGCTACTGGTTTTCAGTGTACCCTTTTTTTTCTTCCTACCAACTGTTACTCATCCTTGCAAGTACTAGTGTTTTTATTTTATTATTTTCTTAAGTTGGAATTTCACTCTTTTTTTTTATTTTTTTTGAGTTGGGGTCTCACTCTGTCGCCCAGACTGGAGTGCAGTGGCCACTCCCGGCCACCGCAGCCTCGACCTGCTGGGCTCTGGCGATCCTTCCGCCTTAGCCTTCCAAGTAGCCGGAATTACAGGCATGCACTACCACGCCCGGCTGATTTTTTGATTGTAGAGATGAAGTCTTGCCACCCAGGTGGGTCTCGAACCCGCGGGCTCAGGCAATCCACTCACCTTAGCCTCCCAAAGGCGTGGGATTACAGGCTGAGCCACTGAGCCTGGCTTGGAATTTCACTCTTATCGTCCAGGCTGCAGTGCAGTGGCATGCTCACAGTCATCGCAGCCAACCTGCTGAGCTTAGGCGATACTTCTGCCTCAGCCTTCCAAGTAGCTGGAACTACAGATGCATGCCACCACACCTGGCTCGGCTAGTTTTTGTGTTTTATTGTAGAGTTGATTTTCACTAAGTTGCCCAGGCTGATCTCGAACCCCTGGACTCAGGCAATCCTCTCGCCTCGGCCTCCCAAAGTGCTTGGATTACAGGCTGAGCCACAGCGCCTGTCCATGTTTTTTTATATTAGCCATTATTATAGGTATATAGAGTTATGCCATTGTGGTTTCAATTTTGCATTTTTCTCATGACTTTGATCATTTTTGTTGTTGTTCTCAAGTTTCATTTAAGAACTCATACAAAATATTGCAGATAAATGAATTTTAATCCTGATCTTCTCTTTTTCATCCTGGTTAGTTTGGAAGTAACATAATTTGTAACTCTCTGCTGTTAGCAGCTATGTGATTATTATGTAGATTATTCTTCAAATATTTTTTGATAAGACATTTCAAATACCTTTTGGGAAAAAGGTACCGCAGAGTCACAGTGAACTTGCTCTTGCTCCTTTCAATGGTTACAACCCTTACACCTTGATTCCTAGCTTTTTCATTCATTTTGGTTCTCTTTTGCAAAAACTGCTCAAAATTGGCTGCCTCCATGATTCCATCTTTTACAGGGTGAGTGCAATCAGGAGTGAACTTCAGAACCTCCCCGCCGTCCTTTGCCACAAGGTTTTTTTTTTTTTTTTTTGTCCAGGCCAAAAACCTAGAGCCTTCTTCTGTGTCTGGTTTATTGAACAAGCTGGACTTGATAGTGTGCAAGCATAAAGGAACATTATTTTTTCCCATACCTGCCCCTGGAAACATAACTGTGTGAATTTTCAGGTGGACTTTACAGTTTTTTCTTTTCCTTCTTGAATATTAAAAAAGAGAGTTATTATTTTGCTCATAAAAAGACTAGTCTACTAAAATATCAAAACTCAAACTCTTCTCCAATTGAAACCTATCACCTCACCTAGCTTTGTCAGAATGAGTCTGAAATTGCCATGTAGGTTAGAGCCCCTTACTCCTATTCATTTTTCTACATGGAGGGACTTCCCTTGGAGAAAAACTTACAACTTCTTTCTGCTTGTAGGGAAGTGGAGTGACTCATTTGATTGGTGAATTTGGGAGAGCAGACTGGGTCAATTGTGCTCAGGCTCCTTTGAGTATCCTTTCTGGGCTCTCGCCACAAGCTTTTTCATGGGCACCATGGTGGCAGCAGAGGCAGAAAGGGAGGAGAGCGAACTTCACAGACACATTAGAGCTGGTCATCTTTTCATGTACTTAATTTGTTACTCGTATGTGTTGATAAAGTATATACTCAAGTCTCACTGTTGTATATGATATAAAGTATAATTCAAGTCTTAATGTTACCCAGGCTGGAATGCAGTGGCATGCTCACAGCCACTGCAGCCTCGACCTGCTGGGCCCAGGCAATGGTTTGGCCTCGGCCTTCCAAGTGGCTGGAACCACAGGCATGCACCACCATGCCGGGCTAATTTTTTTATTTATTGTAAAGACAAGGTGTTGCCAAGTTGCCTAGGCTGGTCTCGAACTCCTGGACTCAGGGAATCCTCTCGCCTCGGCCTCCCAAAGTGCTGGGATTACAGACATGAGCCACTACGCCTGGCTTTTTTGCTTTTCTTAATGATGTCTTAAAATGAGCAAAAGTTTAAATTTTGGTTTGGTACAATTTGCCAGTTCTGTCATTTGTGCTTTTTGTGTCCTATGTAAGATTTTTGCTTAACACAAGGTCACAAAGATAGCTCCTGTATTTTCTTCTAGAAGCCTAGAGTTCCACATTTTTCACTGAGATCTGTAGTTCCTTTCAAATTAATTTTTGTACATGGTACAAAGTATAAGTCAAATTTCTTTATTTGTTTTAGCTTGTGGATGTTCAGTTGTTCCAGAATCATTTTGTTGAAAAGACAAAATGAATAACCTTGGTACCTTTGAAAGTAAATTGACTACATATATGTGTGTTGGGGTATTGTAATGCTAAATTTTTGAAACTTCAATCATCTAAAAGTTCTTAAAGTTGTGGTAAACTGCTATACTTGACTTATTTAAACCTTTAGTTTATCTGAGAACTTTCAATTCTAACTTGATATTACAGATGTTTTTTGCTTTCATATAAATGAATGTGTGCGTCCACATACATTTATATATAAATAAGCTTGAGAGTGTAGGAGATGGACTTTTAAAATGTATTGAAATTGCATGGTTCATGGTTAATTTAATCTATTTGTTAACAATTTTTCCTTAACTTTACTTACTAACTACTGAAAACACTTTATTTTAATAGATTGCTTGTCTTTTCTGAAGAGGAAAAAGAATTTTTAATTGGGGGGGTGGATTGGGTCTCTCAGAGTAGCAAGCAGTTGCATGATCATGGCTTACTGCAGCCTCAAACTCCTGGGCTCAAGCAGTGCTCCCTCCTCAACCTCTGAGTAGCTGGGACTCTACAGGCGCATGAAACCTTGCCTAGCTAGTTTTGTTTATTTTTTGTAGACAAGAGGTCTCCCTGTGTTGCCCAGGCTGGTCTCAAACTCCTAGGCTCAAGGGATCCTCCCACCTTGACCTCCAAAATGATGGGATTACAGGTGTGAGCCACCAAATTCAACTATTTCTAATCCTATTATGTACAAAGTAATAGTGGGTGCTGCAAGGAAAATTGTCTCTTGAGCATCTCCTGGGAGCCTAACACTGCTGGGTTTATACTTGGCTTTAGCCTGGAGGGGTTTCCTGAGCAAGAGATGAGAACTAAGTACATTAGTAAAAGTTAAAGAGGAGAGGTTTTAGCATGTGGCTGTCCAGTGGTAATCCTACCTGGTGTGGAAGGGGGTGTAGCTCAGCTAGAAAAGCCAGATAGAAGAGGAGTAAGACCTTGAGTAAGTTTTTTTTTTTCTTTCCTGTTGATACACCCTAAAGCTATTGAGTAGGTTTTTGAAGAGTAGATGGACAAAAAATTTGGGGTGTGAGGTTTTGAGTATAGTCATTTCCTGAAATTTCTTTTCTCTTTAGCTTTGGCTTGGAATATTCACTTTATTTCTACATGTCAGATTTCTACTCCTGTTACATTTTGAGCAGTACATTGTGTCTGGTAGGGCTATGACATTTATCATATATGATAATTATGTTTAGATAATCTGTCTCCCACTGGACATTTGGACAGTAGATCATGTCTGTCCTATTGAACATTATTTTTCAGGTCAATGTCTCTCTCTCACACTCCCTCTACACACACACACACACACACACACACACACACACTCTCTCTCTCTCTCTCTCTCTCTCACACTAGCTATTCAATAAATGTTGAGTGAATTTGTGTTGTCTCACTCATTGACCCAAAGGCTCAGGAAATGAACATTGCAGAGAATGATATTGAGTGACTTAGTATTTGTGTAGAATTTATTGCAGGTGTGAGGGATGTAGTGGGAGATAATTGTGAAAGCTTGATTTGGACCTTGAATGGCGGACTGGATTTCTGTGGAGGGCCTTATATGCCAAACTGAATGCAGATGTTTGAATTGTACTCTATACAATGTATACTACACATGATACAGGAACTTGGGAGGGTTTTGAGAAAAAACTAAAAGGTCTCAGTTCCTGGGGGTGGAGAGGAGGGCCCAAATTCCAGGAGACTAGAGTTTCTGGCAGTCACTTAGGACTAAGCTTGCAAGCTGAGAAGATGGTGAAACCTTGAACAGAACTAAGGAAATAGCTTTCTCTGTATGGGGTGCGCATATATTGTTCCTTTGAGTTCATGTGTGGTACTCCTCATGTGGTTAGAGATGTAAAATTTGAACTTATGGTAGAAACTAGATATAAACTTAGCTGGATCTGAGAGCTGCTGCGATTACCAAGTTAGAAGACAACACAACCATGAGAGAACTTCTAAATTTTGGTGAGAAAGAAATTTGTGTTTCAAAACTCTAGAAGAGGTAGGAGGAGGTCATCAAAAGTGATAAATGCAGGCAGTTGGAGGACTGAGAAGTTACTGAATTGAGAAGAATGGTGGCTTTCAAGAGAATTGCATTCAGTGAGAAGATAAGTTACAATATTTAAGAGAAAGTGGAGAAAAGAAAGGTGGTGACAGATGCACACTTAGTAGCTTAGTCTAAAGTACTTTGAAAGTGTGCAGAGAAAAATTATATTCATATGTTAAGGAATCAGGAAAGATTTTTAGGGGGAGAGTATTTTCTTTGGGCCCAGATGAATGCATAGGGTTTCAGGCATTACGGATAGGAAGGTGTGGGAATGAGTACTGAAGTCAAAAGTCCTGGTTCTTAACAGAATCTTAGTGTTGGAGTACTCTAATCTCACTTTTTTGGATGTATGACTCATTTACAATATTTGTACTGAATTTTTCCATTGTCTCTGGAATACATATAGTAACTGGCTACTCATGCAGTATCTCTGACATTTGAACATCTCGGGTTATTCTTGTGTTGTATTAACTCCCTTTACCTTCCTATATTTTCCATTCGCTGTGTTGAGTAGTTCAACTATCTACTCCTTGTAGACATGGTGCGTCTAACAGTAACAGAGACTGGAGTTGTTTGCTGTGGAAGCAGCCCCATTACTAGTAGTACTAGCGATTCACTGAACTTTAAACAGTAAACAAAAAGCCTCGATGTTTCTTACCTAAAAGTTTTACTCAAGGAAGGAAAGGAGACTGATAACTTTGGTTGATGAGTTTTTAAAAAATTATTATTTTGAAATGGAGGAAGTCTAAGCACATTGTGGGATATGAAGCTCATTGGGACTTTCTATCTTATTTGCATGTTTTTCTTATTTCTTCCTCTCCTTCACTTCTCTCAGTGGGTATTTTTTCTTTTTTTTTCCTTTTTTGAGTCAAGTCTCACTTTGTCACCCAGGCTGGAGTGCAGTGGCACGCTCACAGCCACTGCAGCCTCAACCTGCTAGTCTCAGGCAATCCTTCCGCCTCAACCTTCCAAGTAGCTGGAACTACAGGCTCATGCCCCCACACCTGGCTAATTTTTTTTTTTTTTTATTGTAGAGATGAGGTCTCACCAAGTTGCCCAGGTTGGTCTCGAACCCCTGGTCTCAGGCAATCCCCTTGCCTCAGCCTCCCAAAGTGCCGGGATTACTGGCTTGAGCCACCGTGCCCGGCCTCAGTGTGTATTATTAAGAGATTCAGAAAAGATGTGATTGATACAGAGCGATTTCCCATGAGTGCTGGAGTACATGTGCTTCAGGAATTAGTTTAGGCCAATGGAGAGGTGTCCTTTTTAGGAAACAGGAATGAGCCGGATGCTGTGGTTTATGCCTGTAATCCCAGCACTTTGGGAGGTGGAGACAAGAGGACCCTGAGCCCAGGAATTCAAGACCAACCCAGGCAACTTGGCGAGAGACCTCATCTCTACAATAAACCCAAAAAGTAGCCGAGTGTGGTGCCTGTGGTTCCAGCTACTTGGAAGGCCATTCCACCTCGGCCGAGTCCAGCAGGTTGCGGCTGCAGTGACCGTGAGCGTGCCCCTGCACTCCAGCCTGGGAGACAGAGTGAGACTCTGACTCAAAAAAAAAAAAAAAAAAGAAAAGAAAAGAAACAGGAATGAATAAAAGGGTGTTGAACACTCGCTGGGACTTTAGGCGCAGTAGGCAAGTGGAAGAGTAGAATGACTCTAAACTTAAACTCTAAAGTAGTTGAGGCTCTGTAAACAGTCTATTCCAAATGCTCCTTTGAAGTCATTCCTTGTATATTAAACTGTTAATCTTTCTACTCTAGAACAGAGAATTGGCAGGGAGGTGAGATGTCAGTTGTTAAGAGCACTTAAATTAGCCGGCCATCAGAGGATAGTAAGATAAGTATTGAGGATTTTTTTGTTTTGTTTTTCTCTAATATGTTCACTTTCTGGTTGATTTCTAGCAATTGTATTTTGACCCTCTAAATTCTGAGTCAGTTTAAATCAGAGATGGTACAGAAGTAATTGATCTCTATGTGTAATTAATTGAAACATCATTTTCTGAGTAAACATCTTTGTTTTGTTTTACCATCCCCTTTGGAAGCCTCTTCTAACTTAAAAAAGTGGCCTTTATGTATAGCCTGTTATATATGGCTATTTTACCAGATTAGTATTTCCTTTTCTTATTCATCATTTGAAGTTTGCTTGTCAAGTTACCTCCTTTGAATAAGTTATGATAAATATTTATTTATTGAATATTGATAAATCACATATTTTATTGCCCTTCCCTGTCTCTCCAATCTAAATTAATGGTATCTTGACCATCATATTTTCCTGACTGTCTAGATAATGGACAATTTGAAGCCTTGCTTCAACTTTGTTATAATGAATCTGTAGTATATTTTGATCTTTCTTTGATATTGATATGTATATGCTGTACTTTTTTATTTTGATTTGAGAAAGAAACTTGTGTGTAACAAAAATGATAGGAAAATATGTATTTGAATATGATGAGAGATTTGAGATAAATGACAACATGTTATTGTAGAAAATCTGGAAATACCGAGAGAGAAGAAAACAATCCCCAAATCCAGAAACAGTACAAAATATTACTAGATGAGTCTACTGTTCTTTATCCACCCCTATCATTCAAAATAAAACTATTGGAAACTGCCAGGGGAGAGTGAGGGCTGGTTGGTAGTAGTGGAAAACTGTTGCGGGGGGGATGGCACCTCATTAACAAGGGTACAGGCATAATGAACATTTGTATACCTAACCCTGAATTGTACCCCACATCTTCAAAATTAAAAAATTAAACTATTATGTTACTTAGCTCTGTTACTTTAAATGTAGCAAGTGAGAATCCTTTTTGTGGGGGGGGATGGGTGTTACTGCCTTCATTGGGAGATTTATGTTTTGTGGAAAACCAGTGGCACCTGAAATGGCAGTATCTGGATCTGTGTTATGAGTTAACTATTTTTTAAAGCAAGTGAGGCATTGTAGAAAAATTTAAACAGATTTGGGAATTTTTATAGATCAAATTTGAAAGTTTCCAACTGCCAGTTAGTTGGAAAGGGAGAAACAAGGAACCCATTAATAGAGCATAATTTAAAAACTGGCTTTTATGTCATTAGAATTGCTTAAAGTTACAGTCTTGTCTCTAGGCTGATACTTGGTTTTTATTAAAAACAGCATCGCAGTTGTATTGACTATGGTGGACTTTCTTTGTGAAATTTTTTAGTTTTTTAAAGGAAACATACGTTGAGATTTGTTAAGCAGGAATTTTTTTTTTTCTCTGAATATGCTTTATTTAGTCATTTTTGTTAGTTAAGCAGAAATTTAAACTGCCTTCTCATGTGCCCAATAGATAAACATTTTTAAGTATTGTAGTTTTTTTTTTTTAAGTACTTTTAACTGTAATAGAAATGGATGGTTGATTTTTGTGTTTTAAACAAGGTCATATATATTTTTTTCTCTTCTAATCCCCAATTCCTAATGTTATAATTTTGACTGTTCTGGGGGCTTCCTGCACAAAGTAAATGATGAGAAGTTGTGTTTATTTTGTGCTAGCTTTTCTTGACCTTTATGTTTGAGCTTTGAGGATACTTGATTACAGCACCCAACCTATTCTGTTGAGTTTGCTTGTTTATATTTCTTGAAAGACTGTAAACTCCTTCAGTTTGTTGGGTGGGTAGCTTACACCCATAATCCCAGCACTTTGGGAGTCCAAGGTGTGAGGGTCCCTATAGCCTAAGAGTTCAAGACCAGCCTGGGCAACATAACAAGGCATCATCTTTAAAACAAACCAAAACAACTTCTTGAGTGCAGGAGACTTAACTTGTCCACCAGGGCATTTGGTTTCTCGAACCTCCTGTGGTTAAATGCTTAATTAGTGTAAAGAAGCTTAAAAAGACATAACAAATGTAAAAAATGATGAAGTTATAGCTGGTTATTAATCATTATTGCTGTTTTGAAAATGGTGAATTAATTCCCAGAGGGAGAGAGTATACAAGGACACAAGTCATAGTGCTTTCCAATGATAAGTATAATCTCTTAAGTCCTAACCTGTACCTTCTACCTAGCTTTCTAAAATAAAACCACAGAAGTTCAGGAGTGTAGCAGATTTTTGTTCCCAAAGGGGAAAGGTGGTACGAATGGGGGAATTTGACTGTGGTATGCTTAGTCTGAGGCAGGATTTGACTCTTGGGAATAAGAAAGAAAATAGGTGCTGGTTCCCTCTGCCTTGAGGGATAGGGAAATCAAGAAACAAGTAATAGTTGGGAATTTTACCGTTATAAAGCAAATGGTGTTGATTTACTTTATATTCTCATTTGTATGGCTAAGAACATTTATTTCATAGTTGTTTACAAAGGTGATTTTAATAGTTACTATTCTTGTGTTTGCTCCCTCAGCATTTGACATTGTGCAGCAAAGAAATGGTTATGGAGAAGCCCAGTCCGCTGCTTGTAGGGCGGGAGTTTGTGAGGCAATATTATACTTTGCTGAATAAAGCTCCAGAATATTTACACAGGTAAATTTTAAACACATTTTCTTAGTATTCTGCTTGAGTTTTTTTCTTGTATTACATATATTTTGCCTTTCCTGTCTCTATGTAACCTGATAGTATCTTTGTAAACATCTCTAAGCTGTATTCAATATCTTAGCCATTTGACTAAAACTAGTGTTTTTGACTGCAACTCACAGTAGGAAAAATATTTCACTTTGATTAGTACACTTATTCTTATGTATGTACTCTGGTATTTTATATTTCATTTTTACAGATATCTTGAACTTGACCAGTGAATGGGTTCTAATAGGCAATTTGAAATCAGTGGCTTAGATCGTCTTTATAAGTTCTCCCAAACAGCACTGGCAAATGAGTCAGTTAAATGAATATACTTGTGACTGTATTGCTAATACTCTGCAAAGTAGTATTCTGTGGTAAAACAGCAGGAGTAGCCCTGTTTACTATCTTGACAAAAGAGGTAGACATTTGTAGGCTTGTTTATTCCAGATATTAAAATGAAATTCATTTATGGGTAATTTTTGTTTTTCTAGGTATTATCTTAGCAAGTGGTAGAGATATGAAACTCTTATAAGAATTAGACTTTGAGCTGGGTTCGGTGGCTCAGCCTGTAATCCCACGCCTTTGGGAGGCTGAGGTGAGTGGATTGCCTGAGCCCGCAGGTTCGAGACCCGCCTGGGCAACTTGGCGAGACCTCATCTCTACAATAAATCAAAAATTAGCTGGGCGTGGTAGTGCGCACCTATAGTTCCAGCTACTTGGAAGGCTGAGGCAAAAGGATCGCCGGAGCCCAACAGGCAAGGCTGCGGTGGCGGGGAGCAGCCACTGCACTCCAGTCTGGGAGACAGAGTGAGACTCCAACTCAAAAAAAAAAAAAAAAATTAGACTTTGTAAGTATTCTAGAATACACTCGCCAAGTGAGTTAAGGATAATTGTACCCTTGTCACTTCATTAGGAAAGGCTGCTTTAAAAGGCTTATTCCTTTTATCTGTAGGTCCTCTTAATTATTGTTTTCTAGGCATTCTAATGTAATTTGTCCTATTCTGTCAAACATGTGTAATCTCTTGTTCCAGGAGGCACTTTAATATTTATTGTTTGCTAGGCTGTCTCGCCTTTTTTTGTTTTTTATTTTTGAGTTGGAATCTCACTGTTACCCAGGCTGGAGTGCAGTGGCATGCTCACGGCCACCGTGGCTTTGACCTGCTGGACTCAGATTATCCTTCCTCCTCAGCCTTCCCAGAAGTTGGAACTATAGGCGTGTGCTGCCATGCATGGTTAATTTTTTTATTTCTTGTAAAGACGAGGTCTCACCAAGTGGCCCAGACTAGTCTCAAACCCCTGGGCTCAGGCAGTCCTCTCACCTTGCCCTCCCCAAATGCTAGGATTACAGTCTTGAGCCACAGCGGCGCCTGACTGCTAGGCTCTCTTTCTAATCACTTTTAGGTATATTATCTCATAAAATAGCTAGTCACAGCCAGTATCCAGGCTCAGTTCTGAGTAAAGTCCCCAGCTACTCTCCTATAATGCTGTGTATGTTAAGTATAATTAACATGACTGCCCACCCGAATAAACTCAGAATGAATAGCTATATGTGTTTGTAATTATAACAGTAAATTTGTTGGGTTTTTTTTTGACAGGCTATGTGAGGGAATTGGGAAAAGAATGAAATTAATAGAGCCTTTTTTTTTTTTTTTTAAGTCAGAGTCTCATTCATTGCCTAGTCTGCAGTGGGATAATCATAGCTACCACAGCCTCAAACTGCTGGGAGCTGCAGCTTCCAAGTAGCTGGAACTATAGGCGTGTGCCACCACACCTGGCTCATTTTTAAATTAATTATAGAGATGTGGCTCACCAAGTTGTCCAGGTTGGTCTTAAATGCCTGGGTTCACATCTGCCTCCCAAAAGTGCTGGGATTACATGTATGAGCCACTGCCAATAGAGCATTTTGATAGCTGAAATTTGGTCTTTTTATGATACAGGTATTAGCATATATATATATGTTTTTTTTTTTTTAGTGATCATAAGAGGTAAAATTCAAAACAATAAGGCTGTATGCCATCATGTTACTTACAGACTTCATGCAGCACTTATTTGTGTTTTGTACTTAGCTTATTTAACCAATTTCCCTTTTTTTTTTTTTTTTTTTTTTTGAGTTAGACTCTCACTCTAGTCACCCAGGCTGGAGTGCAGTGGGACGCTCACGGCCACCGCAGCCTCAATCCTCTGGGCTCAGGTGATCCTTCTACCTCAGCCTTCCAAGTAGCTGGAATGACAGATCCACACAACCATGCCTAGCTAGTTTTTTTTTGTGTGTGTGTGTGTGTCATTTATTGCAGAGACAGATCTCACCAAGTTGCCCAGGCTGGTCTCGAACCACAGGCTCAGGCGATGCTCTTGCCTCGGCCTCCCAGAGTGCTGGGATTACAGGCTGAGCCACTGAGGCTGACCCAGTTTCCCTTTTGATGAAAATTTAGATTGTAATTTTTCACTTGTGATAAACAGCACTGTAATGAATATCTCAAATATGCCTTTTTAAAAATGTACCTTGCTGGTTACCTTCTTGGAAGAAGTTCTAGAAGAATTGTTGCATCAAAAGTATGATCGTTACAAGGCTTTTCACACAGACACACAGAAACCACTAGATTGTCCTCTCGAAAAATAATGCCGGTTTCCATGTTTACTAGTAGTACACAAGAGAAAATAGTGTAAGTTTAAAATGTTTTATAGGGTAGTGGTGACAAGCATGGACTCTGGAGCCAGACTATCTGGGTCCTTGTAGCCGACCCACTTGATAGGTATATGATCTTAGGGGAGTTAATAAACTGAACCTCAGTTTATTCATTTAGTTAGTAGTGCTTACTTCATGAGGTTTTATTAAGAGGGTTAAATGGGCCTGGTGTGGTGACTCATGCCTGTAATCCCAGCACTCTATGCGATCAAGGTGGGAGGATTGCTTGAGCCCAGCAGTTCGAGACCAGCCTGGGCAGGAAAACAAGACCTTGTCTCTACAAAAAAATCGAAAAATTAGCCAGGCATAGTGGCACGTGTCTGTAGTACCAGCTACTCAGGAGCTGAGGCAGAAGGATCTCGCCCAAGCCCAGGAAGTTGGAGCTGCAGTGAGCCATGATTGTACCACTGTACTCCAGCCTGGGTGACAAAGTGAGACCCTGAGTTTAAAAAAAAATAGGGCTAAATGAATCAATTATGTAATGCATTAAAAACATTGCTTGGCATAGAAAAGCTATTACATGTTTTATTACAACAGGAGCTGAGTTCTCTTTATGAAAAAATTAACTTTGCATCTTTGATAACCTTAAGTTAGAAAGATGTTAATTCTAATTGCTTTAGATAATGCCAAGAAAGACTAACTTATCCTGCATTTAAGAGCAGCACAGCTGGGCGTGGTGGTGCATGCATGTAATCTCTACAATTAAAAAAAAAAAAGGCTGGGCACAGTGGCTCAAGCCTGTAATTCCAGTACTTTGGGAGGCCGAGGTGAAGGGATTGCCTGAGCCCCTGAGTTCGAGAACAGCCTGAGCAACTTTGCTAGACTTCATGTCTACACTAAATCAAAAAATCAGCTGGGCGTGGTAGCGTGTGCCTGTAGTTTCGGCTACTTGTAAGACTAAGGTGGAAAGATCGCCTGAGCCCAGCAGGTTGATGCTAGGGTGGCCGTGAGTGTGCCATTGCAGCCTGGGTGACGGAGTGAGACCAAAAAAAAAAAAAGCACGAAAATATTACCAAGAAATTAGATGCTGAAGTAATTTTAGATTTTAGACTTGTTCTCTGAATTGTTTATTTATTTATGAGACACTCTTGCTCTGGTCACCAGGCTGAAGTGTATTAGTGTGATCATAACTGACTGTAGCCTCGAACTCCCGAACTCAAGCAATCCTGCCTCAGTTGTTGGTATCACAGATGCGTTCCATCATACCTGGCTTTTTTTTTTTTTATTGTAGAGATGAGGTCTTGCCAAGTTGCCCAGGCTGGTCTCGAACCTGTAGGCTCAGGCAGTCCTGCTCTCAAGTAGTCCTCCCACCTAAGCCTCCCAAAGTGCTGGGATTACAGGTACGAGCCGGTATGCCCGTCTCTATTTCAGTCACTTTAACTAAACTGCTTAGGCCTTTATAATTAGTAATCTTTTGGAGATCTGAATAAAATGTTAAACTTTGATTACCAAACAAAGCTAGATAACTAAGTTTTTGTGTCTGAAGAGAAACAATGGGTCAGTTACTGTAGCATCTGTATTTATAATGTACTAAATAGTCAAAACTGTCATATTCCACTTAACAAAAAGTAGATGTGATAAGAATTAGATGAGAATAGCCAATGATTGTCAACATAGTGTACCAGATACACTCAGTGTTCTGTGTGCATTACTCATTTAAACCCTGCAACGATCCTGTGGAGTAGTTAGTGTTTCTGTATATAACCAAGGAATCTCAAAGACCTTAAGTAATTTTTCCAAGGTTATACAACTAATTAGTGACATAACCAGACCTGGAACCTGGTTTGTTGGATACCAGAACTCTACTGCCTCAGTCTGATGATGTGGCTCACACCCACATTCTCAACACTTTGGGAGGATGAGGCACTTTAAGTCAGGAGTTTAAGATCAGCCTATGCAACATAGCAAGACCACATCTCTTTTTTTTTTTGAGTTGGAGTCTCACTCTGTCACCCAGACTGGAGTGCAATGGCCGCTCCT